>NW_027251424.1:35000-40000 GCF_044704955.1 Pristiophorus japonicus | reverse complement strand
ACATTCCTGCGGGCCGACCCGAAGCCGAGCGCGCTGGAAGTCCGCGAAATGCAACCGGAGAAGAAAGTCTGAATGTGGCAACTGATGAACTGAAAATTGTCGGCGGCAAATGGTTAACCAAATGGGTTGAAGGTGGCAAACCATTAACCGAAAACTCTGGCAAATGGTTAACCGGCGTGTTAAGATGGTATCTTTAATAAAAGACGGAAATGACGAAGCCAACATAGCCAAACGAAGGCGGGGACGTTAGTGTGGCAGAAGGGCATGTCTTTAAGCCGTCGGGCGAATGTCCCTGCCAGTTGGAATCTTTTCGGGAAAAAGGGTGAAAAAATCGGAAAGGCCTAGCCGTCCGCCGTGGGGTGCGTTCGCTCGGGCTCGGCCAGCCGCGTCGATGGGTGCCGGAACGGTGCGGCTGCGCTCCGGGAGTGCGGAGATACGGCCTGTCAAGTTTCGTCCCGGAAGTCTGGATGGAGCAAAATCCGAAGCCGTTTGCGGGAAATTAGTTCCAGGGCTCGGCGACCGAAGTCAAATCCGTCCCGCCAACTTGACACTTGTCATTTCTGTCCTTGGGGGTTGGCGGGGTACCTGCACAGAGGTAGGAGGTGGCTGATCGAGAATTGGTGAGTTTTCCAAAGTCACGTCTCGAGCCTCCAGGTCTGCAGAGACCGACCAGGGCTGCCGCCCAACCGACTATTCACCCTTTTTGGGCGGGAATTTTTTCCATTTTTGCCCATTTTTCGGGTTTTTGGTCGGGCTTCAAAAACGGCAGCCCGAGGCCTGGCAGAGGCCGGGGCATGTCCCCGGTCGCGCCAGGCGGCACGCGCGACCCGATTAGGCCCCGAAAGGAGTCGGGAAATCGGCAGACCTGCCCGAGTTCAGCCCGGGGGAGGCGGGGGGCAGGTCGGTTCGGCTCAAATCATTAACCAAAGCCGAGACTTGGTCTCGCTGGCGCAACCGAAGTGCCAGGCTGGATAACTCATTAACCAGAAGGCGGCTGGAGGCAGGCAGGGCTGATGGCTGAGGCCGGGTGGAGGCCACCCGCGGCCGGGAAAGTCAAAAGTCCCGTTGTGTGGAAGTCTATGAGGTCAGATTCGGCCGCCTTACCGGGCCTTCGGTTGATGGTTTCCCGCTTGGGCAAGCGAGTCGGCCCGGCAAAGTGGCCACTTGCATTTTCTGGCAAGTGTCTGCGAACAACGTTAATGAGTTGAACCTCGGCAATTGTCGGAAGTCCCGATGAAGAAATGAAATGCCCCTTTTGCGGGGATTTGGATGCTCATGGCCGGCAGCAGGTGGCCCGACGCCCCGCCAACTTGACACTTGTCATTTCTGTCCTTGGGGGTTGGCGGGGTATCTGCACAGAGGTAGGAGGTGGCAGAATCGAGACTTGGTGAGTTTTCCAAACAAACGTCTCGAGCCTCCAGGTCTGCAGAGACCGACCAGGGCTGCCGCCCAACCGACTATTCACCCTTTTTGGGCGGGAATTTATTCCCTTTTTGCCCATTTTTCGGGTTTTTGGTCGGGCTTCAAAGCGGCTGCCCGAGGCCTGGCAGAGGCCGGGGCATGGTCCCCGATCGCGCCAGGCGGCTCGCGCGACGCGATTAGGCCCCGAAAGGAGTCGGGAAATCGGCAGACCTGCCCGAGTTCAGCCCGGGGGAGGCGGGGGGCAGGTCGGTTCGGCTCAAATCATTAACCAAAGCCGAGACTTGGTCTCGCTGGCGCAACCGAAGTGCCAGGCTGGATAACTCATTAACCAGAAGGCGGCTGGAGGCAGGCAGGGCTGATGGCTGAGGCCGGGTGGAGGCCACCCGCGGCCGGGAAAGTCAAAAGTCCCGTTGTGTGGAAGTCTATGAGGTCAGATTCGGCCGCCTTACCGGGCCTTCGGTTGATGGTTTCCCGCTTGGGCAAGCGAGTCGGCCCGGCAAAGTGGCCACTTGCATTTTCTGGCAAGTGTCTGCGAACAACGTTAATGAGTTGAACCTCGGCAATTGTCGGAAGTCCGATGAAGAAATGAAAATGCCCCTTTTGCGGGGATTTGGATGCTCATGGCCGGCAGCAGGTGGCCCGACGCCCCGCCAACTTGACACTTGTCATTTCTGTCCTTGGGGTTGGCGGGGTATCTGCACAGAGGTAGGAGGTGGCAGAATCGAGACTTGGTGAGTTTTCCAAACAAACGTCTCGAGCCTCCAGGTCTGCAGAGACCGACCAGGGCTGCCGCCCAACCGACTATTCACCCTTTTTGGGCGGGAATTTATTCCCTTTTTGCCCATTTTTCGGGTTTTTGGTCGGGCTTCAAAAGCGGCTGCCCGAGGCCTGGCAGAGGCCGGGGCATGGTCCCCGATCGCGCCAGGCGGCTCGCGCGACGCGATTAGGCCCCGAAAGGAGTCGGGAAATCGGCAGACCTGCCCGAGTTCAGCCCGGGGGAGGCGGGGGGCAGGTCGGTTCGGCTCAAATCATTAACCAAAGCCGAGACTTGGTCTCGCTGGCGCAACCGAAGTGCCAGGCTGGATAACTCATTAACCAGAAGGCGGCTGGAGGCAGGCAGGGCTGATGGCTGAGGCCGGGTGGAGGCCACCCGCGGCCGGGAAAGTCAAAAGTCCCGTTGTGTGGAAGTCTATGAGGTCAGATTCGGCCGCCTTACCGGGCCTTCGGTTGATGGTTTCCCGCTTGGGCAAGCGAGTCGGCCCGGCAAAGTGGCCACTTGCATTTTCTGGCAAGTGTCTTGCGAACAACGTTAATGAGTTGAACCTCGGCAATTGTCGGAAGTCCCGATGAAGAAATGAAAATGCCCCTTTTGCGGGGATTTGGATGCTCATGGCCGGCAGCAGGTGGCCCGACGCCCCGCCAACTTGACACTTGTCATTTCTGTCCTTGGGGGTTGGCGGGGTATCTGCACAGAGGTAGGAGGTGGCAGAATCGAGACTTGGTGAGTTTTCCAAACAAACGTCTCGAGCCTCCAGGTCTGCAGAGACCGACCAGGGCTGCCGCCCAACCGACTATTCACCCTTTTTGGGCGGGAATTTATTCCCTTTTTGCCCATTTTTCGGGTTTTTGGTCGGGCTTCAAAAGCGGCTGCCCGAGGCCTGGCAGAGGCCGGGGCATGGGCCCCGATCGCGCCAGGCGGCTCGCGCGACCCGATTAGGCCCCGAAAGGAGTCGGGAAATCGGCAGACCTGCCCGAGTTCAGCCCGCGGTGGCGGGGGGCAGGTCGGTTCGGCTCAAATCAATAACCAAAGCCGAGACTTGGTCTCGCTGGCGCAACCGAAGTGCCAGGCTGGATAACTCATTAACCAGAAGGCGGCTGGAGGCAGGCAGGGCTGATGGCTGAGGCCGGGTGAAGGCCACCCGCGGCCGGGAAAGTCAAAAGTCCGTTGTGTGGAAGTCTATGAGGTCAGATTCGGCCGCCTTACCGGGCCTTCGGTGATGGTTTCCCGCTTGGGCAAGCGAGTCGGCCCGGCAAAGTGGCCACTTGCATTTTCTGGCAAGTGTCTGCGAACAACGTTAATGAGTTGAACCTTGGAAATTGCCGGAAGTCCCGATGAAGAAATGAAAATGCCCCTTTTGCGGGGATTTGGATGCTCATGGCCGGCAGCAGGTGGCCCGACGCCCCGCCAACTTGACACTTGTCATTTCTGTCCTTGGGGGTTGGCGGGGTATCTGCACAGAGGTAGGAGGTGGCAGAATCGAGACTTGGTGAGTTTTCCAAACAAACGTCTCGAGCCTCCAGGTCTGCAGAGACCGACCAGGGCTGCCGCCCAACCGACTATTCACCCTTTTTGGGCGGGAATTTATTCCCTTTTTGCCCATTTTTCGGGTTTTTGGTCGGCTTCAAAAGCGGCTGCCCGAGGCCTGGCAGAGGCCGGGGCATGGTCCCCGATCGCGCCAGGCGGCTCGCGCGACGCGATTAGGCCCCGAAAGGAGTCGGGAAATCGGCAGACCTGCCCGAGTTCAGCCCGGGGGAGGCGGGGGGCAGGTCGGTTCGGCTCAAATCATTAACCAAAGCCGAGACTTGGTCTCGCTGGCGCAACCGAAGTGCCAGGCTGGATAACTCATTAACCAGAAGGCGGCTGGAGGCAGGCAGGGCTGATGGCTGAGGCCGGGTGGAGGCCACCGCGGCCGGAAAGTCAAAAGTCCCGTTGTGTGGGAAGTCTATGAGGTCAGATTCGGCCGCCTTACCGGGCCTTCGGTTGATGGTTTCCCGCTTGGGCAAGCGAGTCGGCCCGGCAAAGTGGCCACTTGCATTTTCTGGCAAGTGTCTGCGAACAACGTTAATGAGTTGAACCTCGGCAATTGTCGGAAGTCCCGATGCAGAAATGAAAATGCCCCTTTTGCGGGGATTTGGATGCTCATGGCCGGCAGCAGGTGGCCCGACGCCCCGCCAACTTGACACTTGTCATTTCTGTCCTTGGGGGTTGGCGGGGTATCTGCACAGAGGTAGGAGGTGGCAGAATCGAGACTTGGTGAGTTTTCCAAACAAACGTCTCGAGCCTCCAGGTCTGCAGAGACCGACCAGGGCTGCCGCCCAACCGACTATTCACCCTTTTTGGGCGGGAATTTATTCCCTTTTTGCCCATTTTTCGGGTTTTTGGTCGGGCTTCAAAAGCGGCTGCCCGAGGCCTGGCAGAGGCCGGGGCATGGTCCCCGATCGCGCCAGGCGGCTCGCGCGACGCGATTATGGCCCCGAAAGGAGTCGGGAAATCGGCAGACCTGCCCGAGTTCAGCCCGGGGGAGGCGGGGGGCAGGTCGGTTCGGCTCAAATCATTAACCAAAGCCGAGACTTGGTCTCGCTGGCGCAACCGAAGTGCCAGGCTGGATAACTCATTAACCAGAAGGCGGCTGGAGGCAGGCAGGGCTGATGGCTGAGGCCGGGTGGAGGCCACCCGCGGCCGGGAAAGTCAAAAGTCCGTTGTGTGGAAGTCTATGAGGTCAGATTCGGCCGCCTTACCGGGCCTTCGGTTGATGGTTTCCCGCTTGGGCAAGCGAGTCGGCCCGGCAAAGTGGCCA
>NW_027251424.1:17500-22500 GCF_044704955.1 Pristiophorus japonicus | reverse complement strand
CGTGCGGCCGGCTCTTTGGCCGGCGGAGGTGCAGCCGTTGGCTGGAGACCGCTTTCCGACGGCTATCTCCGCTGGTGGGCCAGCTGTGCTCGTCGGGTGCGCGGCGCGGGAAGAGGAAGGCAAGCGGCATCGAACGCTACCACATTCCTGCGGGCCGACCCGAAGCCGAGCGCGCTGGAAGTCCGCGAAATGCAACCGGAGAAGAAAGTCTGAATGTGGCAACTGATGAACTGAAAATTGTCGGCGGCAAATGGTTAACCAAATGGGTTGAAGGTGGCAAACCATTAACCGAAAACTCTGGCAAATGGTTAACCGGCGTGTTAAGATGGTATCTTTAATAAAAGACGGAAATGACGAAGCCAACATAGCCAAACGAAGGCGGGGACGTTAGTGTGGCAGAAGGGCATGTCTTTAAGCCGTCGGGCGAATGTCCCTGCCAGTTGGAATCTTTTCGGGAAAAAGGGTGAAAAAATCGGAAAGGCCTAGCCGTCCGCCGTGGGGTGCGTTCGCTCGGGCTCGGCCAGCCGCGTCGATGGGTGCCGGAACGGTGCGGCTGCGCTCCGGGAGTGCGGAGATACGGCCTGTCAAGTTTCGTCCCGGAAGTCTGGATGGAGCAAAATCCGAAGCCGTTTGCGGGAAATTAGTTCCAGGGCTCGGCGACCGAAGTCAAATCCGTCCCGCCAACTTGACACTTGTCATTTCTGTCCTTGGGGGTTGGCGGGGTACCTGCACAGAGGTAGGAGGTGGCTGATCGAGAATTGGTGAGTTTTCCAAAGTCACGTCTCGAGCCTCCAGGTCTGCAGAGACCGACCAGGGCTGCCGCCCAACCGACTATTCACCCTTTTTGGGCGGGAATTTTTTCCATTTTTGCCCATTTTTCGGGTTTTTGGTCGGGCTTCAAAAACGGCAGCCCGAGGCCTGGCAGAGGCCGGGGCATGTCCCCGGTCGCGCCAGGCGGCACGCGCGACCCGATTAGGCCCCGAAAGGAGTCGGGAAATCGGCAGACCTGCCCGAGTTCAGCCCGGGGGAGGCGGGGGGCAGGTCGGTTCGGCTCAAATCATTAACCAAAGCCGAGACTTGGTCTCGCTGGCGCAACCGAAGTGCCAGGCTGGATAACTCATTAACCAGAAGGCGGCTGGAGGCAGGCAGGGCTGATGGCTGAGGCCGGGTGGAGGCCACCGCGGCCGGGAAAGTCAAAAGTCCCGTTGTGTGGAAGTCTATGAGGTCAGATTCGGCCGCCTTACCGGGCCTTCGGTTGATGGTTTCCCGCTTGGGCAAGCGAGTCGGCCCGGCAAAGTGGCCACTTGCATTTTCTGGCAAGTGTCTGCGAACAACGTTAATGAGTTGAACCTCGGCAATTGTCGGAAGTCCCGATGAAGAAATGAAAATGCCCCTTTTGCGGGGATTTGGATGCTCATGGCCGGCAGCAGGTGGCCCGACGCCCCGCCAACTTGACACTTGTCATTTCTGTCCTTGGGGGTTGGCGGGGTATCTGCACAGAGGTAGGAGGTGGCAGAATCGAGACTTGGTGAGTTTTCCAAACAAACGTCTCGAGCCTCCAGGTCTGCAGAGACCGACCAGGGCTGCCGCCCAACCGACTATTCACCCTTTTTGGGCGGGAATTTATTCCCTTTTTGCCCATTTTTCGGGTTTTTGGTCGGGCTTCAAAAGCGGCTGCCCGAGGCCTGGCAGAGCCGGGGCATGGTCCCCGATCGCGCCAGGCGGCTCGCGCGACGCGATTAGGCCCCGAAAGGAGTCGGGAAATCGGCAGACCTGCCCGAGTTCAGCCCGGGGGAGGCGGGGGGCAGGTCGGTTCGGCTCAAATCATTAACCAAAGCCGAGACTTGGTCTCGCTGGCGCAACCGAAGTGCCAGGCTGGATAACTCATTAACCAGAAGGCGGCTGGAGGCAGGCAGGGCTGATGGCTGAGGCCGGGTGGAGGCCACCCGCGGCCGGGAAAGTCAAAAGTCCCGTTGTGTGGAAGTCTATGAGGTCAGATTCGGCCGCCTTACCGGGCCTTCGGTTGATGGTTTCCCGCTTGGGCAAGCGAGTCGGCCCGGCAAAGTGGCCACTTGCATTTTCTGGCAAGTGTCTGCGAACAACGTTAATGAGTTGAACCTCGGCAATTGTCGGAAGTCCCGATGAAGAAATGAAAATGCCCCTTTTGCGGGGATTTGGATGCTCATGGCCGGCAGCAGGTGGCCCGACGCCCCGCCAACTTGACACTTGTCATTTCTGTCCTTGGGGGTTGGCGGGGTATCTGCACAGAGGTAGGAGGTGGCAGAATCGAGACTTGGTGAGTTTTCCAAACAAACGTCTCGAGCCTCCAGGTCTGCAGAGACCGACCAGGGCTGCCGCCCAACCGACTATTCACCCTTTTGGGCGGGAATTTATTCCCTTTTTGCCCATTTTTCGGGTTTTTGGTCGGGCTTCAAAAGCGGCTGCCCGAGGCCTGGCAGAGGCCGGGGCATGGGCCCCGATCGCGCCAGGCGGCTCGCGCGACCCGATTAGGCCCCGAAAGGAGTCGGGAAATCGGCAGACCTGCCCGAGTTCAGCCCGCGGTGGCGGGGGGCAGGTCGGTTCGGCTCAAATCAATAACCAAAGCCGAGACTTGGTCTCGCTGGCGCAACCGAAGTGCCAGGCTGGATAACTCATTAACCAGAAGGCGGCTGGAGGCAGGCAGGGCTGATGGCTGAGGCCGGGTGGAGGCCACCCGCGGCCGGGAAAGTCAAAAGTCCCGTTGTGTGGAAGTCTATGAGGTCAGATTCGGCCGCCTTACCGGGCCTTCGGTTGATGGTTTCCCGCTTGGGCAAGCGAGTCGGCCCGGCAAAGTGGCCACTTGCATTTTCTGGCAAGTGTCTGCGAACAACGTTAATGAGTTGAACCTTGGAAATTGCCGGAAGTCCCGATGAAGAAATGAAAATGCCCCTTTTGCGGGGATTTGGATGCTCATGGCCGGCAGCAGGTGGCCCGACGCCCCGCCAACTTGACACTTGTCATTTCTGTCCTTGGGGGTTGGCGGGGTATCTGCACAGAGGTAGGAGGTGGCAGAATCGAGACTTGGTGAGTTTTCCAAACAAACGTCTCGAGCCTCCAGGTCTGCAGAGACCGACCAGGGCTGCCGCCCAACCGACTATTCACCCTTTTTGGGCGGGAATTTATTCCCTTTTTGCCCATTTTCGGGTTTTGGTCGGGCTTCAAAAGCGGCTGCCCGAGGCCTGGCAGAGGCCGGGGCATGGTCCCCGATCGCGGCCAGGCGGCTCGCGCGACGCGATTAGGCCCCGAAAGGAGTCGGGAAATCGGCAGACCTGCCCGAGTTCAGCCCGGGGGAGGCGGGGGGCAGGTCGGTCGGCTCAAATCATTAACCAAAGCCGAGACTTGGTCTCGCTGGCGCAACCGAAGTGCCAGGCTGGATAACTCATTAACCAGAAGGCGGCTGGAGGCAGGCAGGGCTGATGGCTGAGGCCGGGTGGAGGCCACCCGCGGCCGGGAAAGTCAAAAGTCCCGTTGTGTGGAAGTCTATGAGGTCAGATTCGGCCGCCTTACCGGGCCTTCGGTTGATGGTTTCCCGCTTGGGCAAGCGAGTCGGCCGGCAAAGTGGCCACTTGCATTTTCTGGCAAGTGTCTGCGAACAACGTTAATGAGTTGAACCTCGGCAATTGTCGGAAGTCCCGATGCAGAAATGAAAATGCCCCTTTTGCGGGGATTTGGATGCTCATGGCCGGCAGCAGGTGGCCCGACGCCCCGCCAACTTGACACTTGTCATTTCTGTCCTTGGGGGTTGGCGGGGTATCTGCACAGAGGTAGGAGGTGGCAGAATCGAGACTTGGTGAGTTTTCCAAACAAACGTCTCGAGCCTCCAGGTCTGCAGAGACCGACCAGGGCTGCCGCCCAACCGACTATTCACCCTTTTTGGGCGGGAATTTATTCCCTTTTTGCCCATTTTTCGGGTTTTTGGTCGGGCTTCAAAAGCGGCTGCCCGAGGCCTGGCAGAGGCCGGGGCATGGTCCCCGATCGCGCCAGGCGGCTCGCGCGACGCGATTAGGCCCCGAAAGGAGTCGGGAAATCGGCAGACCTGCCCGAGTTCAGCCCGGGGGAGGCGGGGGGCAGGTCGGTTCGGCTCAAATCATTAACCAAAGCCGAGACTTGGTCTCGCTGGCGCAACCGAAGTGCCAGGCTGGATAACTCATTAACCAGAAGGCGGCTGGAGGCAGGCAGGGCTGATGGCTGAGGCCGGGTGGAGGCCACCCGCGGCCGGGAAAGTCAAAAGTCCCGTTGTGTGGAAGTCTATGAGGTCAGATTCGGCCGCCTTACCGGGCCTTCGGTTGATGGTTTCCCGCTTGGGCAAGCGAGTCGGCCCGGCAAAGTGGCCACTTGCATTTTCTGGCAAGTGTCTGCGAACAACGTTAATGAGTTGAACCTCGGCAATTGTCGGAAGTCCCGATGAAGAAATGAAAATGCCCCTTTTGCGGGGATTTGGATGCTCATGGCCGGCAGCAGGTGGCCCGACGCCCCGCCAACTTGACACTTGTCATTTCTGTCCTTGGGGGTTGGCGGGGTATCTGCACAGAGGTAGGAGGTGGCAGAATCGAGACTTGGTGAGTTTTCCAAACAAACGTCTCGAGCCTCCAGGTCTGCAGAGACCGACCAGGGCTGCCGCCGAACCGACTATTCACCCTTTTTGGGCGGGAATTTATTCCCTTTTTGCCCATTTTTCGGGTTTTTGGTCGGGCTTCAAAAGCGGCTGCCCGAGGACTGGCAGAGGCCGGGGCATGGGCCCCGATCGCGCCAGGCGGCTCGCGCGACCCGATTAGGCCCCGAAAGGAGTCGGGAAATCGGCAGACCTGCCCGAGTTCAGCCCGCGGTGGCGGGGGGCAGGTCGGTTTCGGCTCAAATCATTAACCAAAGCCGAGACTTGGTCTCGCTGGCGCAACCGAAGTGCCAGGCTGGATAACTCATTAACCAGAAGGCGGCTGGAGGCAGGCAGGGCTGATGGCTGA
>NW_027251424.1:0-5000 GCF_044704955.1 Pristiophorus japonicus | reverse complement strand
CCGAAGCCGTTTGCGGGAAATTAGTTCCAGGGCTCGGCGACCGAAGTCAAATCCGTCCCGCCAACTTGACACTTGTCATTTCTGTCCTTGGGGGTTGGCGGGGTACCTGCACAGAGGTAGGAGGTGGCTGATCGAGAATTGGTGAGTTTTCCAAAGTCACGTCTCGAGCCTCCAGGTCTGCAGAGACCGACCAGGGCTGCCGCCCAACCGACTATTCACCCTTTTTGGGCGGGAATTTTTTCCATTTTTGTCCATTTTTCGGGTTTTTGGTCGGGCTTCAAAAACGGCAGCCCGAGGCCTGGCAGAGGCCGGGGCATGTCCCCGGTCGCGCCAGGCGGCTCGCGCGACCCGATTAGGCCCCGAAAGGAGTCGGGAAATCGGCAGACCTGCCCGAGTTCAGCCCGGGGGAGGCGGGGGGCAGGTCGGTTCGGCTCAAATCATTAACCAAAGCCGAGACTTGGTCTCGCTGGCGCAACCGAAGTGCCAGGCTGGATAACTCATTAACCAGAAGGCGGCTGGAGGCAGGCAGGGCTGATGGCTGAGGCCGGGTGGAGGCCACCCGCGGCCGGGAAAGTCAAAAGTCCCGTTGTGTGGAAGTCTATGAGGTCAGATTCGGCCGCCTTACCGGGCCTGCGGTTGATGGTTTCCCGCTTGGGCAAGCGAGTCGGCCCGGCAAAGTGGCCACTTGCATTTTCTGGCAAGTGTCTGCGAACAACGTTAATGAGTTGAACCTCGGCAATTGTCGGAAGTCCCGATGAAGAAATGAAAATGCCCCTTTTGCGGGGATTTGGATGCTCATGGCCGGCAGCAGGTGGCCCGACGCCCCGCCAACTTGACACTTGTCATTTCTGTCCTTGGGGGTTGGCGGGGTATCTGCACAGAGGTAGGAGGTGGCAGAATCGAGACTTGGTGAGTTTTCCAAACAAACGTCTCGAGCCTCCAGGTCTGCAGAGACCGACCAGGGCTGCCGCCCAACCGACTATTCACCCTTTTTGGGCGGGAATTTATTCCCTTTTTGCCCATTTTTCGGGTTTTTGGTCGGGCTTCAAAAGCGGCTGCCCGAGGCCTGGCAGGTGCCGGGGCATGGTCCCCGATCGCGCCAGGCGGCTCGCGCGACGCGATTAGGCCCCGAAAGGAGTCGGGAAATCGGCAGACCTGCCCGAGTTCAGCCCGCGGGGGCGGGGGGTAGGTCGGTTCGGCTCAAATCATTAACCAAAGCCGAGACTTGGTCTCGCTGGCGCAACCGAAGTGCCAGGCTGGATAACTCATTAACCAGAAGGCGGCTGGAGGCAGGCAGGGCTGATGGCTGAGGCCGGGTGGAGGCCACCCGCGGCCGGGAAAGTCAAAAGTCCCGTTGTGTGGAAGTCTATGAGGTCAGATTCGGCCGCCTTACCGGGCCTTCGGTTGATGGTTTCCCGCTTGGGCAAGCGAGTCGGCCCGGCAAAGTGGCCACTTGCATTTTCTGGCAAGTGTCTGCGAACAACGTTAATGAGTTGAACCTTGGAAATTGCCGGAAGTCCCGATGAAGAAATGAAAATGCCCCTTTTGCGGGGATTTGGATGCTCATGGCCGGCAGCAGGTGGCCCGACGCCCCGCAAACTTGACACTTGTCATTTCTGTCCTTGGGGGTTGGCGGGGTATCTGCACAGAGGTAGGAGGTGGCAGAATCGAGACTTGGTGAGTTTTCCAAACAAACGTCTCGAGCCTCCAGGTCTGCAGAGACCGACCAGGGCTGCCGCCCAACCGACTATTCACCCTTTTTGGGCGGGAATTTATTCCCTTTTTGCCCATTTTTCGGGTTTTTGGTCGGGCTTCAAAAGCGGCTGCCCGAGGCCTGGCAGAGGCCGGGGCATGGGCCCCGATCGCGCCAGGCGGCTCGCGCGACCCGATTAGGCCCCGAAAGGAGTCGGGAAATCGGCAGACCTTGCCGAGTTCAGCCCGCGGTGGCGGGGGGCAGGTCGGTTCGGCTCAAATCATTAACCAAAGCCGAGACTTGGTCTCGCTGGCGCAACCGAAGTGCCAGGCTGGATAACTCATTAACCAGAAGGCGGCTGGAGGCAGGCAGGGCTGATGGCTGAGGCCGGGTGGAGGCCACCCGCGGCCGGGAAAGTCAAAAGTCCCGTTGTGTGGAAGTCTATGAGGTCAGATTCGGCCGCCTTACCGGGCCTTCGGTTGATGGTTTCCCGCTTGGGCAAGCGAGTCGGCCCGGCAAAGTGGCCACTTGCATTTTCTGGCAAGTGTCTGCGAACAACGTTAATGAGTTGAACCTCGGAAATTGCCGGAAGTCCCGATGAAGAAATGAAAATGCCCCTTTTGCGGGGATTTGGATGCTCATGGCCGGCAGCAGGTGGCCCGACGCCCCGCCAACTTGACACTTGTCATTTCTGTCCTTGGGGGTTGGCGGGGTATCTGCACAGAGGTAGGAGGTGGCAGAATCGAGACTTGGTGAGTTTTCCAAACAAACGTCTCGAGCCTCCAGGTCTGCAGAGACCGACCAGGGCTGCCGCCCAACCGACTATTCACCCTTTTTGGGCGGGAATTTATTCCCTTTTGCCCATTTTTCGGGTTTTTGGTCGGGCTTCAAAAGCGGCTGCCCGAGGCCTGGCAGAGGCCGGGGCATGGTCCCCGATCGCGCCAGGCGGCTCGCGCGACCCGATTAGGCCCCGAAAGGAGTCGGGAAATCGGCAGACCTGCCCGAGTTCAGCCCGGGGGGGGCGGGGGGCAGGTCGGTTCGGCTCAAATCATTAACCAAAGCCGAGACTTGGTCTCGCTGGCGCAACCGAAGTGCCAGGCTGGATAACTCATTAACCAGAAGGCGGCTGGAGGCAGGCAGGGCTGATGGCTGAGGCCGGGTGGAGGCCACCCGCGGCCGGGAAAGTCAAAAGTCCCGTTGTGTGGAAGTCTATGAGGTCAGATTCGGCCGCCTTACCGGGCCTTCGGTTGATGGTTTCCCGCTTGGGCAAGCGAGTCGGCCCGGCAAAGTGGCCACTTGCATTTTCTGGCAAGTGTCTGCGAACAACGTTAATGAGTTGAACCTTGGAAATTGCCGGAAGTCCCGATGAAGAAATGAAAATGCCCCTTTTGCGGGGATTTGGATGCTCATGGCCGGCAGCAGGTGGCCCGACGCCCCGCCAACTTGACACTTGTCATTTCTGTCCTTGGGGGTTGGCGGGGTGCCCGGAGATTTTCGGGAACACGATTTTCAGAACATTTTTACGACAGCGGGTACACTTTGAAAGCGCCCGAAAAGTGATGCTTTGCTGAAAGGTGCTCAATCTCAGGAAAGAGACCTTTGAAAAGAGCACTTGGAAAGTCACAAAATGACCGGTGTGCGAGACTTGGAACAATTTTGACAAAGTCTTTTGTTGTACTTTTCAAACTCTTTGGTGTTTTGCTGAAATCGTACTCTGGGAGCCAGCAGCCCCGCTTGTACCCGTGCCCGGCTCTCAGGACAGACTAGTTTCCAACGGCCCTCCGTCTTTGCGCAACAAAGGACGCTGTCTGTCACAGATGCAAGCCCCTGGGTGAGGGAAATCTGTTTTACTGAGTAGTTAAGCACACGCGCAGTTCTTTCACCAAGTTCCCCTGCGTGTTGTGTGCTCGGTATCCACCGATCGATTTGGCGACTCGTGTCCGACGTGGGAGGGCTCGGAGTGGGGCCAGCTCCGGCTGGTGTGTTACCGACTCCGGCGTTCCTCCCGTTCTGCCCCGCAATGCGCCCACCGCCGGTGGGCAGACCGGGCATCCAATAACGAGTCAGAGGGCTTGGCACGGCTCCGGTTTCTCCTAGCCTGCCCTTTGGCACTTGACGAAGGTTCTCGCGTGAGTCCGAGGCGTCCACCTGTCTTTTGGTCTCGCAGTGGTCCGAATCAAGCTCCGGAGCGGGCGTCCGCCATCTCGACTCCCGAATGTGGTGGTGCGGGAATGTGCACAGCGCGTCTCGTTCTGGTAGCTGAACACGCCATTTCTCTGGCAAAATGTGAGCAGAGACACGCAGGCGCGGGCGGTGCGTGTCGACGCCCTTTGACGGTTACAGTGTTTGCAAGCTCCCAAGTTGAACCCGGCACCAACCTCCCTGTCGTGGGGAGGCCACGTGCCCAGCAGACACAGCGATGGTGGCGCCTTGTCAAAAGAGTCATTGGTTTGTGTAAGCCTCTTACCCCGAGCGTGTTCACACTCCTCGTGATCCTTCTGTCCTGACGGTTTCCCGGTGCTCGTGCAACACACACACACACACACACACAGAGCGAGAGAGAGACAGAGACCCACACACGACGTGTCGTACGTATGTACACACACACAAGCAATCGTTGTGGGTGGTGTGTGCACGGTAGGACGGTCGGCGCTGGATGTTGTGCCCGGCAAGGTGGAGGCGCGCCTCTTCCTTTGTACTTTGTGGTTCCACCGTTCAGTCGCTCGCTCCCTGTCTGGCTGATTTGTTGGCCCCGATTTTCGGTTCAGCTACCTGGTTGATCCTGCCAGTAGCATATGCTTGTCTCAAAGATTAAGCCATGCATGTCTAAGTACACACGGCCGGTACAGTGAAACTGCGAATGGCTCATTAAATCAGTTATGGTTCCTTTGATCGCTCCAAACGTTACTTGGATAACTGTGGTAATTCTAGAGCTAATACATGCCAACGAGCGCTGACCCTCTGGGGATGCGTGCATTTATCAGACCAAAACCAATCCGGGCTTGCCCGGCAGCTTTGGTGACTCTAGATAACCTCGGGCTGATCGCACGTCCTCGTGACGGCGACGACTCATTCGAATGTCTGCCCTATCAACTTTCGATGGTACTTTCTGTGCCTACCATGGTGACCACGGGTAACGGGGAATCAGGGTTCGATTCCGGAGAGGGAGCCTGAGAAACGGCTACCACATCCAAGGAAGGCAGCAGGCGCGCAAATTACCCACTCCCGACTCGGGGAGGTAGTGACGAAAAATAACAATACAGGACTCTTTCTGAGGCCCTGTAATTGGAATGAGTACACTTTAAAT
>NW_027251423.1:0-48279 GCF_044704955.1 Pristiophorus japonicus | reverse complement strand
CTTCCCCCCCCTCCCCTCCCCTCCATCTCTTCCCCCCTCCCCCTCCATCTCTTCTTCCCCCCCCCCCCCTCCCTCCCCCTCCCCTCATCTCTTTCCCCCCCTCCCCTCCCCTCATCTCTTCCCCCCCCTCCCCTCCCCCCATCTCTTCCCCCTCCCCCCTCTCCCCCTCTCCTCCTTCCCCTCCCCCCTCCAAGTATATTTTACATTTAAATTTTTTTTTGTATGATTTATTTATCATTTATTATTGATGATGGCTCTTTATTTGTAAAAGTGAAGTGTTTAATGTTTGTAATCTTCCCTCCGTCCTCCCCGTTATCTTTCGTTCCCTACGCCTGATTTATAAGGTTTTTGAGCGTACAAAAATCTACACTCACACCATTCTAAGTTAGTTTGGAGTAAGTTTTCGCTGCCTAAACTTGCAAAACATGCCCCCTTTTGAAAAAAAAATCTGTTCTAAAATGAAACTATTCGAACTGACTAGAACTGGAGCAAATTAAATGCCGAGAATTGCAATTTCTAAGATGCTCCATTCAAAACTAGTTGCTCCAAAAAAATAGCAACTCAGGCCGAAACTTGAGACCTCTCTCTCTCTCTCTCTCTCCTCTGTCCAGACCCCTCATGATTTTGAACACCTCTATCAAATCTCCTCTTAATCTTCTCTGCTCCAAGGAGAAAAACCCCAGCTTCTCCAGTCTATCAACATAACTGAAGTCCCTCATTCTTGGAATGATTCTCGTAAATCTTTTCTGCACCTTCTCGAAGGCCTTCACATCCTTCCTAAAAAGTGTGGTGCCCAGAATTGGACAGAAAGTACTCCAGCTAGGGCCGAACCAGTGTTTTATACAGGTTCATCATAATTTCCAGACTTTTATACTCTATACCTCTATTTATGAAGCCCAGGAGCCCGTAAGCCTTTTTAACTGCTTTCTCAACCTGTCCTGTCACCTTCAACGATTTGTGCACACATACCCCCAGGTCTCTGTTCGGCACACCCTTTAGGATTGTACCATTTAGTTTATATGTCCTCTCCTCATTCTATCTATCAAAATGTATCTCTTCACACTTTTCTGCGTTAAATTTCATCTGCCACGTGTATACCTTCCTCCAGTCCGAAAAACAACCGTTCACTACTACTCTCTGTTTCCTGTCACTTAACCAATTTCGTATCCATGCTGCCACTGTCCCTTTTATTCCATGGGCTTCAACTTTGCCGGCAAGCCTATTATATGGCACTTTGTCAAACACATTTTGTAAATCCATGTAGATTACGTCAACCGCATTACCTCATCAACCCACTCTTACATCAAAAAACTCAATCAAGTTGGTTAAACATGATTTGCCTTTAACAAATTTGTGCTGGCTTTCCATAATTAATCCACACCTATCCAAGTGACTGTTAATTTTGTCCCTGATCACAATTTCTAAAAGCTTCCCCATAAAGGGTTGACTTATGAAGAAAGGTTGAGCAGGTTGGGCCTGTACTCATTGGAGTTCAGAAGAATAAGAGGTGATCGATCTTATTGAAACATCTAAGATAATGAGGGGACTTGACAAGGTAGATGCAGGGAGGATGTTTTCACTCATGGGGGAATCTAGAACTAGGGGGCATAGTTTCAGAATAAGGGGTTGCCCATTTAAAACTGAGATGAGGAGGAATTTCTTCTCTAAGAGTGTTGTACATCTGTGGAATTCTCTGCCCCAGAGAGCTGCGGAGGCTGGGTCTTTAAATATATTTAAGGCGGAGATACAGATTTTTGAGATATAAGGGAATAAAGGGTTATGGGGAGCGGGCAGGGAAGTGGAGCTGAGTCCATGATCTGATCAGCCATGATCTTATTAAATGGTGGAGCAGGCTCGAGGGGCAAAATGGCCTACTCCTGCTTCTATTTCTTATGTTCTTACATTCTATGTACCGAGGTTAAACTGACTGGCCTGAAATTGCTGGGTTTATCTTTACACCCTTTTTTTGAATAATGGTATAACATTTGCAATTCCCCAGTCCTCTAGCTGACTGTTCAGCCACCTAAGGACTAATTTTAAGAGTGGAAGCAAGTCTTCGTCGATTCCGAGGGACTGCCTATGGTGATGATCAATCTATGGAGGAACATTATGACCAGTACCTCCACGATTTCCACCCTCAATTCCCTCAGCATTCTAGGCTGCATCCCATCCAGTCCTGGTCATTTATCTACTTTAAAGACAGCCAGCCTTTCTAATACCACTTCTTTATCAATTTTTATCCTATCAGATGTCTCCACTACCTCCTCCTTCACTATGTCAATGGGAGCATCCTCTTAGAAACATAGAAAATTAGGTGCAGGAGTAAGGCCATTCAGCCCTTTGAGCCTGCACCACCATTCAATAAGATCATGGCTGTTCATTCACCTCAGTACCCCTTTCCTGCTTTCTCTCCATACCCATGAATCCCTTTAGCCATAAGGGCCATATCCAACTCCCTCTTCAATATATCGAACGAACTGGCATCAACAACTCTCTGCGGAAGAGAATTCCACAGGTTAACAACTGAGTGAAGAAGTTTCTCCTCATCTCAGTCCTAAATGGCCTACCCCTTATCCTTAAGACTGTGACCCCTGGTTCTGGACTCCCCCAACATCGGGAACATTCTTCCTGCATCTAACCTGTCTAGTCCCGTCAGAATTTTATATGCTTCTGTGAGATCCCCTCTCATTCTTCAAAACTCCAGTGAATACAGGCCCAGTCGATCCAATCTTTTCTCATATGTCAGTCCTGCCATCCCAGGAAGCAGTCTGGTGAACCTTCGCTGCACTCCCTCAATAGCAAGAATGTCCTTCCTCTGATTAGGGGACCCAAATTGAACGCAATATTCCAGGTGAGGCCTCACCAAGGCCCTGTACAGCTGCAGCAAGACCTCCCTCCTCCTATACTCAAATCCCCTAGCTATGAAGGCCAACATGCCATGTGCCTTCTTCACCGCCTGCTGCACCTGCATGCCTACCTTCAATGACTGATGTACCATGACACCCAGGTCTCGTTCCACCTCCCCTTTTTCTAATCTGCCGTCATTCAGATAATATTCTGCCTTTGTGTTTTTGCCACCAAAGTGGATAACCTCACATTTATCCACATTATACTGCAGCTGCCATGCATTTGCTCACTCACCGAACCTGTCCAAGTCACCCTGCAGCCTCTTTGCATCCTCCTCACAGCTTACACCGCCACCCTTAGCGTCATCTGCAAACTTGGAGATATTACATTCAATTCCTTCATCTAAATCATTAATGTATTTTGTAAATAACTGGGGTCCCAGCACTGAGCCCTGCGGCACCCCACTAGTCACTGCTTGCCATTCTGAAAAGGCCCCAGTTATTCCGACTCTCTGCTTCCTGTCTGCCAACCAGTTCCCGATCCACGTCAATACATTACCCCCAATACCATGTGCTTTAATTTTGCACACCGATCTCTTGTGTGGGATCTTGTCAAAAGCCTTTTGAAAGTCCAAATACACCACATCCACTGGTTTTCCCTTGTCCTCTCTACTAGTTACATCCTCAAAAAATTCTAGAAGATTTGTCAAACAGGATTTCCCTTTCATAAATCCATGCTGAGTTGGACCGATCCGGTCACTGCTTTCCAAATGCGCTGTTGTTTCATCTTTAATAATTGATTCCAACATTTTCCCCACTACTGATGTCAGGCTAACCAGTCTATAGTTCCCTGTTTTTTTCTCTCCCTCATTTTTTTTAAAAAGTGGGGTTACATTAGCTACCCTCCAGTCCATAGGAACTGATCCAGAGTCGATAGACTGTTGGAAAATGATCACCGATGCATCCACTATTTATAGGGCCACTTCCTTAAATACTCTGGGATGCAGATTATCAGGCCCTGGGGATTTATCGACCTTCAATCCCATCAATTTCCCTAACACAATTTCCTGACTAATAAGGATTTCCTTCAGTTCCTCCTTCTCTCTAGACCCTCGATCCCCTGGTATTTCCGGAAGGTTATTTGTGTCTTCCTTCGTGAAGACAGAACCAAAGTATTTGTTCAATTGGTCTGCCATTTCTTTGTTCCCCATTATAAATTCACCTGATTCTGACTGCAAGGGACCGACATTTGTCTTCACTAATATTTTTCTCTTCGCATATTTATAGAAGCTTTTGCAGTCAGTTTTTATGTTCCCGGCAAGCTTCCTCTCATACTCTATTATCCCCCTCTTAATTAAACCCTTTGTCCTCCTCTGCTGAATTCTAAATTTCTCCCAGTCCTCAGGTTTGCTGCTTTTTCTGGCCAATTTATATGCCTCTTCCTTGGATTCAACACTATCCCTAATTTCCCTTGTTAGCCACGGTTGAGCCACATTCCCCGTTTTATTTTTACTCCAGACAATTGTTGAACTTCATCCATGTGCTCAGTAAATGTTTGCCATTGCTTATCCACCTTCAACCCTTTAAGTATCATTTGCCAGTCTATTCTAGCCAATTCACACCTCATACCATCAAAGTTACCTTTCCTTAAGTTCAGGACCCTAGTCTCTGAATTAACTATGTCACTCTCCATCTTAATGAAGAGTTCCACCATTTATTGGTCACTGTTCCCCCAAGGAGCCTCGCACAAGATTGCTAATTAGTCCTCTCATTACACATCACCCAGCCTAGGATGGCCAGCCCTCTAGTTGGTTCCTTGACATATTGGTCTCGAAAACCATCCCAAATACACTCCAGGAAATCCTCCTCCACCGTATTGCCACCAGTTTGGTTAACCCAATCTATATGTAGATTAAAGTCGCCCATGATAACTGCTGTACCTTTATTGCACGCATCCCTAATTTCTTGTTTGATGCTGTCCCCAACCTCACTACCACTGTTTGGTGGTCTGTACACAACTCCCACTTGCGTTTTCTGCCCTTTGGTATTCCGCAGCTCTACCCATACAGATTCCACATCATCCAAGCTAATGTCCTTCCTTACTATTGCGTTAATTTCTTCTCCAGCCAGCAATGCGACCCCACCTCCTTTTCCTTTCTGTCTATCCTTACTGAATGTTGAATACCCCTGGATGTTGAATTTCCAGCCTTGGTCACCCTGGAGCCATGTCTCCGTAATCCCAATTATATCATATTTGTTAATAGCTGCCTGTGCAGTTAATTCGTCCACCTTATTATGAATACTCCTCTTCCTTAGTGAAGACAGATGCAAAGTATTCATTTAGTACCTCAGCCATACCCGCTGCCTCCATGTATAGGTCCCTAATTGACCCCACCCCTCCTCTTACTACCATTTTACTATTTATATGCCTATAGAAAACTTTTAGATTACCTTTTATGTTGGCTGCCATTCTATTCTCATTCCCTTTTTGTCCCTCTTATTTTCTTTTCACTTCTCCTCTGACCATTCTATATATAACCTGATTCTCAGATGTATTTGCAACCTTGACATCTGTCATATGCACTCTTTTTCTGCTTCATCATATTCTCTATCTGTTTTGTCATCCAGAGAGCCCTGACTTTAGTTGCCCTGCCTTTCCCCCTCGTATGATTGTACCTCAACTGTACCTGAACTATTTCCTCTTTAAAGGCTGCCCATTGTTGCATTACAGTTTTACCTGCCAATCTTTGATTCCAGTTTACCCAGGCCAGATCCATTCTCATCCCACTGAAATTTGCCTTCGCCCAGTTAAACATTTTTACTCTAGATTGCTCCATCCTTTTCCATAGCAAATCTAAACCTTATGATACTATGATCACTACATAACACACCCAACAGGTACTATTAAGCTGTACTCAGATTTTTTTTTGATCAACTTGTATCCACAAAACTGATTCTTGAGATTATCGGGTGATATCGCAGCTTCACCATTTTTCAACCCTCCACACCCCCATTCCAGGTTCACTCAAAACACAAAAAATTCAACACCATCCAGGACAAAGCAGCCCGCATGGTTGGCACGTCACGCACTAGCCTAAATATCCACCCCTCCACCAGCACACCGTGGCTGCAGTGTGCACTACCTACAGGAGGGACAGCAACTCGCCAAGGCTTCTTCAGCAGCCTTCAGATCTCTTCTAATTTAGCAACTGTGCTAGGCAGGGAACGCCAGGATATTGACCCAGTATGTCATCCTTGGCTCAGTTGGTAGAATACTCACCTCCGAGTCAGAAGATTGTAGATTCAGAATCTGCGCACATAATCTCGGCTGACATTACAGTGCAGTATAGAGGATTGGAATGTTAAACCAAGTCTCCATCTGCTCTCATGGCAATATTCATAGAAGTATTTAATTGGCAGTGGAAGATGTGAAAAACACGATTTCAATATAAATTCTTTAAGTTACTATCAGGTAACTATAGAGGCAAAGTACAAATCATTTATATTTTCACTAATTGTAAAATTGATAGTTTCATTTTTCAAAAATTCTTTACACGGAACAGTATCAGTGCAGCATTTTATCAAATACTTTCACTTGCCCCCGATGCCGCTTATATTTTTATGCCATCGATGCCTCCTTTCTCACCATGACTTTGAGCACTGATACTCATCAGTCAAACTTAAGCTGTGCTTAAGCATCAAGTCATCTCCCCCTTGGTGTGCATGGTTCTCTTACAGTAAAGCTTCAACTCACAAGGAAATGAAGTGTTTCCATTCTGATGAAAGGTCATCGACTTGAAACACTACTCTGTTTCCCTCCACGCAGCCTGACCTGCTGAGCCTTTCCAGCATTTTCTGTTTTTATTTAAAATGAAGCATTTGCTGTCCTCATGGATATTTACTGAGATGCTGATTATAACATGTCAGCTTTGGGGCGTGAAGGGTTACAGAAGAAAAAAAAGTCAAAGAACGTGATACAATTCCAGTTTGCACTAAAGCCACAACTTTTCAAGGCATCATCTCTAATATGTCCTTACTATACAGTACAAATGCACACGAGGCCCATACTAGACAGAAGGTCACTGTGACCAGTAACCTTTATTTGCCAGCACTGAAGTGGAGAAGATGGGTGGAGCTTCCCCTTTTATACCTGAAAGTCCAGGTTAGGAGTGTCTCCCACAAGTTCACCACCTAGTGGTCAGTGTTCTCACGGTGTACAACTTAGGTCAGTTTATACATGGATTACAATGACAGTTGAATATATGACATCACCTCCCCCCCCCAAAATGTTGTTGGGATCACAGGTTAAGTCTCTCTGGTGGCTTACGCTCCCCCTTGTAGAGCGCCTGAGTTGGGACTCCAGTTGTTGGTCGCTGGCCTGAGTGTCTGCTGTTTGCGGTGCCTCAGGCCTGTCCGGACTGCCCACAGTGACTGGGCTCTCCTCCACTTGGTTCCGGTGTTCGGTCACCTGTGGTGGAGTGAACTCTACATTGTGTTCTTCCTCTGCTTCTTCTATGGGGTTGCTGAACCTCCTTTTTGTTTGATCCACGTGTTTGCGGCAGATTTGTCCATTGGTCAGTTTAACTACCAGAATCCTATTCCCCTCTTTGGCAATCACAGTGTCTGCGAGCCATTTGGGCCCTGCAGCGTAGTTGAGGACAAAGACAGGGTTATTGACATCAATACATCGCGCCCTCGAATTCCTGTCATGGTAGTCACATTGTGACCGGCGCCTGCTCTCAACAATTTCTTTCATGTTGGGATGTATAAGGGATAACCTGGTTTTGAGCGTCCTTTTCATTAGCAGCTCTGCTGGTGGAACCCCTGTGAGCGAGTGTGGTCGGGATCTATTGGCCAACAGGAGGAGTGATGAGCGGCTTTGTAGGGAACCCCCTTGGATTCTGAGCATCCCCCGTTTGATTATCTGCACTGCTAGTTCCGCCTGGCCGTTTTGAGGCCGGTTTGAACGGTGCCATTCTGACATGGTTGATACCATTTCCTGCCATCAAGTCCTGGAATTCAATGCTTGTAAAGCAGGGGCCATTGTCGCTGACCAAGACGTCTGGTAGACCATGGGCGGCGAACATTGCCCGTAGACTTTCTACCGTGGCAGAGGATGTGCTTGAATTGAGAATGTCACACTCAATCCATTTGGAGTAGGCGTCTACTACAACCAAAAATATTTTTCCCATGAAAGGACCTGCGTCGTCCACATGGATGCATGACCATGGCTTGGCAGGCCAGGACCAGGGGCTAAGGGGTGCTTCCCTGGACGTATTGCCCAGCTGGGCACACGTGTTGCACCTGCGAACACAAGGTTCCAGGTCTGCATCTATCTCTGGCCACCAAACGTGTGACCTGGCAATTGCCTTCATCATGACAATGCCCGGGTGCTCATTGTGGAGTTCTCAGATGAACACCTCTGCCCATCTGGGGCATGATTACTCGGTTTCCCCATAGTAGGCAATCGGCCTGAATCGAGAGTTCATCCTTGCGCCTGTGAAATGGTTTAAATTCCTCAGGGCATGCCCCATATGTGGCTGCCCAGTCCCCATTCAGGACACATTTCTTGACTAAAGACAGTAGCGGGTCTCTATTTGTCCAGACTTTGATATGGTGGGTTGTCACGGGTGAGCCTTTGCTTTCGAAAGCTTCAACAGCCATGACCATCTCAGCAGCATGCTCGGTTGCCCCCTCGGTGGTGGCTAATGGGTGCCTGCTGAGTGCATCGGTGCAGTTTAAAGCGCTGAATTGTATAGTCATAGGCAGCTAACGTGAGTGCCCACCTCTATGCGGGCCGACGCATTTGCATTTATGGCCTTGTCGGCCAAAAGGGATGTTAGGGGTTTGTGATCTGTCTCCAGCTCAAATTTCCTGCCAAACAGGTACTGGTGCATTATTTTTTACTGCGTATACACATGCAAGCGCTTCCTTTTCTACCATCCCGTAGCCCCTTTCTGCCTGGGACAGACTTCTGGAGGCATAAGCTACCGGCTGTAACTGACCCTTGGCATTAATATGCTGCAACACACACCCGACCCCATAGGACAACGCATCGCACGTTAAAACAAGTTTCTTACATGGGTCATATAGTGTTAAGAGATTGTTGGGAGCATAACAAATTGCGTGCTCTATTAAAAGCCCTTCCTTGGCTGTCCCCCCAGACCCATTCGCGACCTTTGCGTAGGAGCACGTATAGCGGCTTTAACAGCGTGCTCAATTTGGGAAGAAAGTTACCAAAATAGTTCAGGAGCCCCGGGAACGAACGCAGCTCCATCGTGTTACGGGGTCTGGGTGCTCTCTGGATCGCTTCTGTTTTGGACGCAGTAGGTCTGATCCCGTCTGCCGCTATCCTTATCCCCAGGAATTCTACCTCTGGAGCTAGGAAGACGCACTTCGCCTTTTTCAGTCGCAGACCTACCCGGTCCAGTCTGCGTAGCACCTCCTCCAGGTTGTGGAGGTGTTCTTCAGTATCCAACCCGTGATGAGGATGTCGTCTTGAAAAACCACCATCCTTGGAATCGACTTGGAGACTTTCCATGTTTCGTTGAACGATCGCGGCGGCTGAGCAAATCCCGCACGGACATCTGTTGTACTCAAACAACCCCTTGTGTGTCGTGATGGTGGTCAGTTCTTCGACTCACTCGCCAGCTCCTGGGTCATGTAAGCTGAGGTCAGGTCCAATTTTGAAAAAGGTTTGCCACTGGATAGCGTCGCAAAGAGGTCCTCCACTCTCGGTAGCGGGTACTGGTCTTGGAGTGATACCCGATTGATGGTGACCTTGTAATCACCACATATCCTGACCAACCCATCCGCCTTGAGCACCGGCACAATCGGGCTCGCCCAGTCACTGAATTTGACTGGCGAGATGATGCCTTCCTTCAGCAGGCGGTCCAATTTGCATTCTATCTTTTCCCGTATCACGTACGGCACCGCTCTGGCCTTGTGGTGTACTGGCCTGGTGTCCGGGTTTATGTGGATCAGTGCCTTGGTTCCCATGAAAGTGCCAATGCCGGATTGAAATACTGAGTCAAATTTGTCCAGGACCTGAGAGCATGATATTCGCTCCACAGAAGAAATTACATTGACATTGCCCCATTTCCAGTTCATGACAGCAAGCCAACTCCTCACCAGCAGTGCAGGACCGTCCCCCGGGATCCAGAGTGGCAACCTGTTCTCCGAATCTTTGGGGTTACGACTACCGTGGTGTTGTCTAGCACCGGAATGATCTCCTTTGTGTACGTCCGTAGCTGTGCGTCAATCGGCAATCATTTTGGCCTCCTGGCCTTGGACACCCACAACTTGTTGAACTGTTTGATACTTATCAGGGACTGGCTGGCCCCCGTATCCAAATCCATTGATACTGGGATGCCATTGAGGAGCACTTTCATCATTATTGGTGGCGTTGTGGTGTATGAACTGTATATGTGTTCCACATGAACTCGCTGAACTTCAGCTTCCAGCGATTTCCCCCAGTGTCCATTTGGCCTCGTAGGGCTTACATCGGGCCCGTCCTCCTCGTACATCAACCTGGCTGCAGGTTTCCTGCACATACGCGCTAAGTGACTGCTGACGTTGCAATTTCTGCAGGTATATTGCTGATACCTGCAAGCTCTGGCTGTGTGTTTGCCTCCACACCTCCAACATGAGCCGTTGTTGGAAGCAAAAGGTCCATTACCAGTCGATTGTCTCTGACTGTCTCTGTAACTGTCCTTAAACGCACCATTGACAAGTGTTGATGGCCCCATTACTGGCTGCATTGTCCCTTGCGATGGCTTGGATCGCCGTTCAGCTAGCCATTGTCTCTGTTGAATTCCCCCTTTGGGTTCGACTACATGCTCGGGCATGTCTGATTGCCCCTAACTGCCTGCAGAACTGTGTGCCGCGTTAACAATGTTGACTCCCTGTCCATTTGCTGCATTTAAACCAAGATTTTTGTCAAATATCATTCTGGTCTCTTCCTCCCGAGATAAATGTCTGGGCCATCAAAGCCGCCGTTTCCAGGGTCAAGTCTTTGGTCTCAATCAGTTTCTTGAAAAGCCCAGCGTGCCCGATGCCCTCAATAAAAAAGTCTCACAGCATCTCCGCTCTGCATGCATCTGGGAACTTACATAGGCTCACCAGTCGCCAGAGGTCTGCCACGAAGTCTGGAGCGCTTTGCCCTTCTCGCCGCCAGTGCGTGTAAAACCGGTGTCTCGCCATCTGCATGCTGCTCGCTGGTTTAAGGTGTTCCCGATCAATTTACTGAGCTCTTCAAAAGTCTTGTCCGCCGGCTTCTCTGGCGCTAGAAGGTCCTTCATCAGGGAGTACGTCCTGGATCCACAAACCGTCAGGAGGTGAGCCCTGCGTTTGTCGGCCGAATCCTGGTCCCAACCATTCCTTAGTGACAAAACTTTGCTGTAGTCTCAATAAAATCGTCCCAATCATCACCAACACAGTACCTCTCGTCTGTGCTGCTAGTGGCCATGCTCGCGTGGTTTAAATCCCAGTTTCTCGTCGCCAATAATATGTCCTTACTATACAGTACAAATGCACACGAGGCCCATACTAGAGAGAAGGTCACTGTGATCAGTAACCTTTATTCGCCAGCACTGAAGTGGAGAAGATGAGTGGAGCTTCCCCTTTTATACCTGAAAGTTCAGGTTAGGAGTGTCTCCCACAAGTTCACCACCTAGTGGTCAGTGTTCTCATGGTGTACAACTTAGGTCAGTTTATACATGGATTACAATGGCAGTTGAATACATGACAATCTCACTTGCAACTTTTTCCAAACCTTGAAGTTTGGCTCACATTAAGCTTAGCTCACAGATTCAACTCAATCCGGATACAATGAACATACAACCAGTTCCACACACAACACTAAAAATGGAAAAAAAATGATGACATATACTACAACAACAACTTCCATTTATAGAATACCTTTAACGAAATAAAACATCCCACGGAGCTGCACAGGAGCGTCATTAGGCCAGGTGAGAAGTAGGTTAAGAGCATCATAAAAAGAGGAGGGCGGTAGTGAGGCGGAGAGATGTAGGTAAGGAATTCCGGAGCTGAAGGCCTAGGCAGCTAAAGGCACGGCCACCAATAGTGAAGCAGTGGTAATCAAGAATGCGCAAGAGGCCAGATTTGGAGGAGCAGAGAGATCTTGAATGGTGGCAGGGCAGGAGGTGGTTAACGAGATATGGAGAGGAGAAGACATGGAGGGATTTCAAAGCAAGTACAGAGGTGATGGGTGAACGGATTGGTGCAAGTTAGGATACGCATGTATAAATGGTGCCGTGAAACTAGTTACAGGTGAAGCTGAAAACATTGTGATATTAGTAGACTCAGCACTTAATCCAGCCACTATTGAGCAACAAACAAAGCCACATTATTTTGCTGCCTCAGTAGTGTAAAATTCAAGAGGTTGTCACGTTTACTGATCTCTGTCAAACTGTGCCTCAATTACTAAGTCCAGTTGGTCACCAAGATACAAGAGAAATAATCAAGCCCAAGAAGCATTACAAATATGATCCATGAGGCTGAACCCCAGGGTCAGAGGAAGATGAGCTAGTCAGCCTTGAAAGGAGGTGAATAAAGTGTTCCTTATGGAGGCACTCCATGTACTGTGATATAGAAAAGGTAAATCAAGAGCAGTATATCAAAGTCATCCATGAAAAGCAGACACAGGACCATATATTCCAATTGGTGAAAAACACATTTAGTTCCGATGCCAGGAAGCTCTGCTTTATGTAATGAGTAATCAACACTGGAAACAGGTAGGGTAACCGAGGCAAAAACATTGGGAGTTGCGTAAAGTTGCTTTTACATTTGTTGTGCGCCATGCAAGTGAAGCCAGCTCCCAAGATGTGATCCTCAAACAACCTGCCGCAACTTCCAGATAAACTTGCAGGATTTGCCATCGCCGGCTGCTGGAAAGGCACAAAGTGGTGCTCGATGAGCGGTACTGCTACAATACAAAGCTGTAACAGCCTGAGACAATTGGATGCTACAATACAGAGGAAAGGGACGGATGGGCCAAATGACATCTCATCTGTATTTATCATGTGACTTTGCGAAAGCTTTATTCAAACATTTAAAAACAAAATCAAAGAAATCAACAACAGTATGAAAGGCATCGAGAGACTGAATGATCCCTTCATGGTTTGAAAGCGGAAGCTAATACCAAAATTTGCAGTGCTTAAAAATCTGGTCGGATTATTATCCAGCATGCCCACATTAAACTGCCCACGTCACCTGTCAGGCACCCTTAAGTTTAGACATTTGGTAAGATTCAACCCATCTTTCTCACTAAAGTGCAATGACAAAACTGTGATAAGTATGGTCATACCAGGAGGGGGGCTCAGTGTTGTACTGCAAATCCATGAGTATCCAGTGTGATTCCACTGCAGCATACAGTAAGTGTTGAATAAAACATCTGACACTGCACTATTTATATATTAACAGCAATGAAATTTGATGAATTTAACACAAAAGAATACTGGATTAGCTGGCATAACCACATGAGTTGATTTTAACCATTTGCTTAAGAGTGACATGCAACTGATCATTTCTTAACCAAGTTGTGAATCACTTTTGGGCTTTCAGTGCTAGTCCCTTACAAATGATTGTCAAGATTCAGAGATATTCACTTCACAAGGAATGAATAGGTGGAGTCTTTCAAATTGCAAATGTATTGACAGACCAATGATTTAAATGATTCGCAGAATCCGCAAATAAAAATTCAGTCCAGTTTAGATTTGGACCATTAAGGATGTGCATCTTAAACACCCTTTCCAAAATGGTTCAACCAGTTGACCACAACTACATCTATAAACCTTGGAGTCCTGCTCAACTTCTATCAACTTCCTTCCCTGCATTCATGTAAACAAAGCCACTTATTTCTTCCTACAAAATATTTCCGGCCTCTAATCATATCCTTTTGCTGCCATATCCCTGATCCATGGCTTAGTCACCTCAAAATTTGATTTCTCCAATGCCCCCCTATCTGGCATCCTGCATCAACTCATCCAAAATGCATCAGTCCATGTCCCCACCCATTCCAGGTCCAACGTTCTCATCACCCCCAACTCCTGCCTCCGTGTCAATTTCAAAATTCTATTATTTGTATTCCAATCACTCCATCTCGTCACAGCTCCCTAACTTTAGGTGAACTGCTGTGTGTGCCCCCTGTATTCACCCTCTTGACTTGTCCTTGCCACTTGTCCCATCATCTCCATTGGCAGTCGTGTGCTCCTACCCTCTGGAATACTTTATCCAGTTCCCTCCATGTTGCAATCTCACTCGTGTTCAAAAGTCTCCTCTTTGACTGTGCCTTTAATTCCCAATTCTAGCCCCTTCATTTTTTCCCTCCTTATGCCGTGCTTTGCTTCCACAGTATCCCTTTACGCCTTATTGCAAAGAGCTTGGAGATGTCTTCTACACAAAGATACTATGCGCTGTATAATTGAAAATTGTATAGAGTCTGCTGGGCATCGCTAACAATCTTGCCACACAGCATCTCTCCCCATACTAGTAAATATCAAAGTAAAACTTTTGTCCTTTATCTGCACTATACAGCTTTGAAGCCAGATGTGCCTGATTCTGCACTGGAGTACTAACTACATTCAATTTAATGAATGTATATCCTAATCGTAAAAAAATCCAAATTCTTCATAGATATACTATCCCAAATACATCTGAAAGAATTTCTTACTGATTTCAGCAACCAGATTATTATTGTACAGGCAATAAGTAACCTTCGCAGGATAGCGCAGATGAATACGTGGCTTGAGCAGTGGTGCAGCAGGGAGGGATTCAAATTCCTGGGGCATTGGAACCGGTTCTGGGGGAGGTGGGACCAGCACAAACCGGACGGTCTGCACCTGGGCAGGACCGGAACCAATGTCCTCGGGGGAGTGTTTGCTAGTGCTGTTGGGGAGGAGTAAAACTAATATGGCAAGGGGATGGGAACCAATGCAGGGAGACAGAGGGAGACAAAAAGGAGGCAAAAGCAAAAGACAGAAAGGAAATGAGGAAAAGTGGAGGGCAGAGAAACCCAAGGCAAAGAACAAAAAGGGCCACTGTACAGCAAAATTCTAAAAGGACAAAGGGTGTTAAAAAAACAAGCCTGAAGGCTTTGTGTCTTAATGCAAGGAGTATCCGCAATAAGGTGGATGAATTAACTGTGCAAATAGATGTTAACAAATATGATGTGATTGGGATTATGGAGACATGGCTCCAGGATGATCAGGGCTGGGAACTCAACATCCAGGGGTATTCAACATTCAGGAAGGATAGAATAAAAGGAAAAGGAGGTGGGGTAGCATTGCTGGTTAAAGAGGAGATTAATGCAATAGTTAGGAAAGACATTAGCTTGGATGATGTGGAATCTATATGGGTAGAGCTGCAGAACACCAAAGGGCAAAAAACGTTAGTGGGAGTTGTGTACAGACCTCCAAACAGTAGTAGTGATGTTGGGGAGGGCATCAAACAGGAAATTAGGGGTGCATGCAATAAAGGTGCAGCAGTCATAATGGGTGGCTTTAATATGCACATAGATTGGGCTAGCCAAACTGGAAGCAATACGGTGGGGAGGAGGATTTCCTGGAGTGCATAAGGGATGGTTTTCTAGACCAATATGTTGAGGAACCAACTAGGGGGGAGGCCATCTTAGACTGGGTGTTGTGTAATGAGAGAGGATTAATTAGCAATCTCATTGTGCGAGGCCCCTTGGGGAAGAGTGACCATAATATGGTGGAACTCTGCATTAGGATGGAGAATGAAACAGTTAATTCAGAGACCATGGTCCAGAACTTAAAGAAAGGTAACTTTGAAGGTATGAGGCGTGAATTGGCTAGGATAGATTGGCAAATGATACTTAAGGGGTTGACTGTGGATGGGCAATGGCAGACATTTAGAGACCGCATGGATGAATTACAACAATTGTACATTCCTGTCTGGCGTAAAAATAAAAAAGGGAAGGTGGCTCAACCGTGGCTATCTAGGGAAATCAGGGATAGTATTAAAGCCAAGGAAGTGGCATACAAATTGGCCAGAAATAGCAGCGAACCCGGGGACTGGGAGAAATTTAGAACTCAGCAGAGGAGGACAAAGGGTTTGATTAGGGCAGGGAAAATGGAGTACGAGAAGAAGCTTGCAGGGAACATTAAGGCGGATTGCAAAAGTTTCTATAGGTATGTAAAGAGAAAAAGGTTAGTAAAGACAAACGTAGGTCCCCTGCAGTCAGAATCAGGGGAAGTCATAACGGGGAACAAAGAAATGGCAGACCAATTGAACAAGTACTTTGGTTCGGTATTCACTAAGGAGGACACAAACAACTTTCCGGATATAAAAGGGGTCAGAGGGTCTAGTAAGGAGGAGGAACTGAGGGAAGTCTTTATTAGTCGGGAAATTGTGTTGGGGAAATTGATGGGATTGAAGGCCGATAAATCCCCAGGGCCTGATGGACTGCATCCCAGAGTACTTAAGGAGGTGGCCTTGGAAATAGCGGATGCATTGACAGTCATTTTCCAACATTCCATTGACTCTGGATCAGTTCCTATCGAGTGGAGGGTAGCCAATGTAACCCCACTTTTTAAAAAAGGAGGGAGAGAGAAAGCAGGGAATTATAGACCGGTCAGCCTGACCTCAGTAGTGGGTAAAATGATGGAATCAATTATTAAGGATGTCATAGCAGCGCATTTGGAAAATGGTGACATGATAGGTCCAAGTCAGCATGGATTTGTGAAAGGGAAATCATGCTTGACAAATCTTCTGGAATTTTTTGAGGATGTTTCCAGTAAAGTGGACAAAGGAGAACCAGTTGATGTGGTATATTTGGACTTTCAGAAGGCTTTCGACAAGGTCCTATACATGAGATTAATGTGCAAAGTTAAAGCACATGGGATTGGAGGTAGTGTGCTGACGTGGATTGAGAACTGGTTGTCAGACAGGAAGCAAAGAGTAGGAGTAAATGGGGACTTTTCAGAATGGCAGGCAGTGACTAATGGGGTACCGCAAGGTTCTGTGCTGGGGCCCCAGCTGTTTACATTGTACATTAATGATTTAGACGAGGGGATTAAATGTAGTATCTCCAAATTTGCGGATGACACTAAGTTGGGTGGCAGTGAGAGCTGCGAGGAGGATGCTATGAGGCTGCAGAGTGACTTGGATAGGTTAGGTGAGTGGGCAAATGAATGGCAGATGAAGTATAATATGGATAAATGTGAGGTTATCCACTTTGGTGGTATAAACAGAGAGACAGACTATTATCTGAATGGTGACAGATTAGGAAAAGGGAAGGTGCAACGAGACCTGGGTGTCATGGTACATCAGTCATTGAAGGTTGGCATGCAGGTACAGCAGGCGGTTAAGAAAGCAAATGGCATGTTGGCCTTCATAGCGAGGGGATTTGAGTACAGGGGCAGGGAGGTATTGCTACAGTTGTACAGGGCCTTGGTGAGGTCACACCTGGAGTATTGTGTACAGTTTTGGTCTTCTAACTTGAGGAAGGACATTCTTGCTATTGAGGGAGTGCAGCGAAGATTCACCAGACTGATTCCCGGGATGGTGGGACTGACCTATCAAGAAAGACTGGATCAACTGGGCTTGTATTCACTGGAGTTCAGAAGAATGAGAGGGGACCTCATAGAAACGTTTAAAATTCTGACGGGTTTAGACAGGTTAGATGCAGGAAGAATGTTCCCAATGTTGGGGAAGTCCAGAACCAGGGGTCACAGTCTAAGGATAAGGGCTAAGCCATTTAGGACCGAGATGAGGAGAAACTTCTTCACCCAGAGTGGTGAACCTGTGGAATTCTCTACCACAGAAAGTAGTTGAGGCCAATTCACTAAATATATTCAAAAGGGAGTTAGATGAAGTCCTTACTACTCGGGGGATCAAGGGGTATGGCGAGAAAGCAGGAAGAGGGTACTGAAGTTTCATGTTCAGCCATGAACTCATTGAATGGCGGTGCAGGCTAGAAGGGCTGAATGGCCTGCTCCTGCACCTATTTTCTATGTTTCTATGTTTCACTGAATTCCAAGCAGACTTTATGAAAAGTTCATCTGTACCTCAGCAAAAAAGGATTTTTAAAAAAAAAAGTTATATAAAAAGCCCGAGGTTTGTTAAATTCTCATTTGCCCACATGCACATGGACACTTCACAGGTGATCTCTGGAAAACATGTTATGGGGAATATAATTGATTTCACTCAAAACATTGATGCAAACAACCTAATCGAGTGAACTGAGCAAGAATAAACTTGCATTTATATAGCAACTGTCATGTCCTCAATGTCCCAAAATGTTTCACAGCCAGTAAATTACTTTTGAAGCATCATCATGTATACAAGCAAAGAGAGCAGCCAATCTGTGCACAACAAGAGCCTTCAAACAATGTTCCAAAAATAGCCATGACCCAGGCAATGTTAAATGCAGTGGTCCCACTACTAACCTCAACAATGGTCAGCTCATTCCCAAACTAAAGACTGAACCTGGGACCTCCTGCTCTGCATGGTTTCATAGCACAACAAAGGCATTTATTGCGGACACATGTACATTTGTGCATCACTAAATTTTGACATTAAAAAAAAACATTTCCATTTGGTGGAATTTTTCCATTCCTAACCAGAGGGCACCAAGGTCAGCTGTAGTCCCCCGCAAGCGATCTCCAACTGAGATCAACCAACTCAACACGATCAAGAAATGAACTTGGGCCTTTCCTCATCTATATGGCTTAATGCCAGAGTCGTGTCGTTTTTGGTCACCACTCCTAATAGGTCATCCATTGGCAAGGTTTACATTTTCTTTTTCTGATGCCTCTGAAGCACTGTGGGACATTTTGCTAGGTTAAAGGTGCCTTATAAATGCAAGTTTTTGTGTGTATAGCTATACACCTCTTTCCCGACAGAGGAGGCAATTCCACCAACAATGGCTTGTTGGGTAGGTAAGTTGGTGGAGCAGAGAGGAGCAGACATATAGGAACAGAAATACTTCAGGATAAAAAGAAGTGCTTTTTTTTAATATAAACATACCAATAAGAAAGGTTTTCAAACTATGACAGGATCAGTGATTGGGGTATTCAGATAGGTGCCAAGAAATACAAGCGACACCAATTCACAGGAAATATACTGTTGTCAGAAAATACAAACCTGGGAACAGAATCCCTGGCAGATTCCAACAGATCTTGATGAGATTCATGCCATGTTGAAGAAATCAGGAGAGTCAATACACTGAGCTCCAATTCTGGGAGGAGAGGGGGATTATGAACACCCTGGAGGCACATTTAAAAGACTGAGCAATTTATTTTTCAACCAAGTTTGAAAAAAAGGAGCACAATGTGAAGTCTCAACCTTTGAGGAATGAGTCAGAGAGGTATAAAGAATCCAACTATCAGCAGATTTATAACCAGCGAGTAAAAATAAATTTACTGCACTACTTAGAGCAAACTCTCCTGTTTCATTCACAGCTTTTGTCATGTCAATCACTAGAAGAACAAGACATCCAATACTTTCTAGTCAGAATGATTAGGGGGCGGCTGAAACTGGTTGCCATCCCCAATGAGTGCTGAATGCATTTGCTGAGATACCTTTCGGAAGTGACTGGGATTTATATATTGTGGAGACCGGGATGCTTTCTCTGGTGCTGGCAACATGAAGAAAGACTCTTTAAAAAAATAAATATAATTGCAACTACGATTCCAATAGAAACTGTAAATGGCCAAGCTGAAGTGTACAGTCACAATGCTATGATATAGCCACAACCACCATGGAAACAGTAAATATAGGAAGGGGTGCCATGCAAAGGACTTAACACGGAGTATTTATGGTTCCACAGTCCCCCACCCTCACACCCCCCCCCCCCCCATTGGAAGTTCAAGTAATACTGGGTTATGGTTTCATGAGGTACCTCAGCCAGGTGGCCATTCTTGTGCAAGATACACAGCATCAAGCAGGCTATTTCACCAGGCATAGCATAAGTCTCACCTAATTGCACATTTACTATTTCTAAGTAGAATTATCAGATAGTGATCAGAAATAGCAATATAGGCTAATTTTTTCCCCTCCTAGGCCAGGGTCACTAAGGACTATTGCAGCTACCTCACCACCCTAACTCAATGCAGACCAAGGATTATACCAACAGCTACACTTACAGTAGTGCCTGGATGCCAGTAGGCATGCCATCCAGGCAGGTATCACACTCAACTTCAAACAAAATTCAAAACAAAAAATAGCTAGCTTGTAAAGCTGCAGATGCGGCACACCCTGTCGGTACATGCTCCATCAAAGCTGCAAGACAGATCATACGAACATTTATCAAAAAGAAAATCACATATGCTTTCTAGGCAGTTTCTAATCCCCATCATGCCAAATATATATCATATTTAAGCTGGGTGGGTAAATTCACCCGCAGAAAGAAAATAATGATGATTTGGCTTGCGCTCACAATAGTAAGAATTTTAGGAACAGGAAAAGGTGCTTAGAGCGAACAAGCCTGTTCTTACGACAGAACTCAACCCCACGTACCTAACTTCTTACCATATCATGCAGTCAACTGCCTCTTGAACCCATAAGTGCTGTCCACTCCAAGGGCTTTACCTGGTAACTCATTTCACAACTTTACCTCTTCGGTAGGAAAAATACTCCATCCGATTTCCCTCCCTACTCCGAGCCATCCCACTTTTAGCTTGCGTCTATCTGTTATTTCAATCCTTTTCGCAATTTTGAAAACTTCAGTTCGGTAACCTAAAGGATTCTCCTCTTTTAAAGAAAAGGTGGCTTTATTAGGATCGTGGGTTCACTCTCAATCTTTAGGTTAAACAGTATACGTCATCTATTCACTCGTTCATACATCATCGATTCCAGGCAATGTTGAAAATGTACTGTAAGTTTGTTTAAATTTTCACAAATAATATTAAGCTCTCCAAAATGTATTATCTTTACAATAAACTCTGCTTCAAAGAGAAGCAAGTTGTCAGGTTTTGCCATTTACTGCCTGCTGTCTCAGAAGCAATTCATGTCCAACAGCATTTTCTAGCGAGGGGAGCAAAGGAGGAGGAGGAGACCAGAGTTGTGAAGTTGGCTAAACACTGCCCTTTTACATCTGGGACCCAAGGTCAGATCCAATAATCTCCTGTGTGATGCGTTGTCAAGACTTGACCTGGTTCCCAGTGGATGCGTGCCCATTGCACATAACTCTGCAAAAGTTGGCAATTACATCCAAAGAAGCCACAGCTAGTGTTGCTATAGAGGGCTGGCTGGCTGGGGGGGGGGGGGGGGGGGAGTGAGTGGAATGTTCTATTTGGTGCAATAGGGGAAGCTTTTTTTGAGGCTGGGGCTGAATCACTTTGTTAGGAGGAGCTTTAAATCTACAGACCCACACTGTAGTCGATACAAGAGTGCTTATTAAGACAGTGCATAGAGGGCTTTGCATTGCATCAAATCCACGTTCTACTGAATTGGGAAAACTCAGTGCTTTAAAGTAGGAAAATGTTTAACTTCCCCACGCAAGCATCACTCACCTTCATGGGCACCCAAAGAAGGGGAAAAAAAAAAATCATGCTAAATATGAAATAAAACAACATTTTGAATACTTCATTTAACTGACCTAAAACTCTCACCAGCAAGTGTTTGTACTTTCAGACACTGGATATTTTATGAGCAAGGTTTTTTGAGAATGGTCCAAGTTAATTTGAGACATAGTAGCACAAAATATTGGAGCTCCATATCATTGAAGCTACCTTAGCCACATTGCTTCTTCCTTCCCTCAAAGCAGCATTTCAGGAGGTGCGGAAATAGAGTAACCAACCCTCCATCACCAACCGCAACCCCCCACCCCGCCCCAACCTCGTGGCACTTAGCCAAAGCTTCCCTTCCCAGGTGGCACATAATTCAACCCTCCGTCAACCCTCCCTACCACCCCAGCTCAGCTGAGCTGAGGAAAGGATTTTAGCTCAATTAGATTTGCAAGGGAAAAATCACAATCGCTTTTGTGTCAATCTTTCCCAGTTTTCCTGGACACCTTGAGTAATATATCCAACATGAAGATATCTGAAGCGCTAGCTTTCCTTCATGACCACTGTTCTGCTCCAACAAATAAAGCACCGTACTGTAATACATTGCCCAAGACAGAGTGCTCCCATCTGCTGTTTCGAGTGCAGTCTCTGTGTCACATGGAACACACAGCCCAGCATCTGTTGTTCTTCACCCCTCACAATCTGCTAAACCGGCGGTTTGACAGGCATCAATCACATGACAACACTGACCACAAACCCCAGAGGGATACCATTTTCAAGTCAAATGCAGCAGCCAGCATCAATAAATCGGACTTCAATCTTTTATGGTTCTGCAGCTGCAACAAGACAAATCACAATACACCAAAGGAGGCCGGGAGGGAGCGGGGGTAGCAAGCAACTAGAATGCAATTCTGTTTTTCAGCTGCAATAAGCATTCACGATAAGAAATATTTCCAATGAATTTTAAATTACTGGAAATCCCTTCTTACAAAGGCCAAAGGGGAATTGAAAGGAGATGACAGCCTGACAGTTCACATTCCGTCAAATATGTACACACAAAACTACCGCATTTAACCATTCTTGTGTTCGTATGCTTAGTTCATTTTCTAACAACAGCCTCATGCTGAAGTGCAGCAAGAGTTTTCTTTGTTGCAATACCAGTTTGCAAGAATTTCAACTGTTTTGTGATCTTCCTGTCACTCATTGATCTGACGTGGAAAGTACCGGTTAAACATTTAATCCTTTATCTTTAACTGTCACTCCAAAAATACTAGTAAATGCAAATATGGTCTCAGTTGCAGCTGTGTTCTGCCTGTGCCGAGGAGGCGCTCCCCCTTAACCCTTTAGCGGGTGCCGAGCAGCGGCTGTCTCTTTGCTCAGTGCACAGTTGGTAGCTGCAGTGATATAAGTCAATTCTTAAAACGGTTTAAATTGAGCTCCAGTAACTTGCACAAATACAGTTAAAGGAATACACCATCTTATTTTTTTTATATAATGTGCTTCACAAATGCTCTCTGATAATGTGTTGAAACGCACTATTGCTCCACAAAAAACATTGACGCAAACTGCAAGCCTGCTGCAACTCTTCTCTCCCTACAGCATCTCCTTAATTAGCTGAATGTTTTTTTAAAACAAAGTAACCATTACAATTAAATGAATCCATTCTGTAATATTTACCCACTCACCAACCAACCTTGCTTACCTTTGAATGGTGCCAGTTTCTGTCTGCCCTCTAATTTGATGATGTGTTAATAAAGCAGATGTGCCACACACCCAGGCAATAAATTGGGACACTGACCCATTCAATTAGAATAGACTAGGAGTGCTTCATAGAACAGGCAGGGTGGTAAGTAAACATGCTCAACAGGACATATTAGCTGCAAGATCAAGACTATGGAGCACCAGAACAATTAACCCACCAAAAAAGCCTACTGAAGCACCGAATTAGTGGCTGAATTTTGACCCACCCCGATGACATAAAAGTCAGTTGTAAGGTTCCTAAGGGAAATTAGATTGAAGGTGTTGCACAGTGGGTGCAAATCTGTTTATAATTTTACACAAATTCAGTGTCTCAAAAAAGACACCAGGATAGCTAAGAATGGGAAGAGAAAATATCATGGTGGTGCAATAAGGGATGCACTTCTCAAATTAGGGCAGAGTTAAAGCTGTGGTATGGGCCCACACGCAAGTGGATTGTGCCATGGCTTCCCAAACTCATTTCACATGCAGCCCTTCATCCAGAGAGACATCAATCCAGGTCAGGACTTGTTCTGAATTATAGTCAGAGGTGAAAGAAAAGTATCTAAACCACTGCACCACCCAGTCTTCTTCAATGGTACTGACGAGGACAACTAATGTATCCCAGCTGAGCCTCATATCATAGTCACAATTGCCCGATTCACAGGTTAGAAGGAAACCCCATCTCTTGCTTCTGGACCTGGTAAAACCCAAAACCATGAAGACCATTAGACTGGATAAGGATGACCTGATCCATAGCAGTACACTCTCTCCAATGTCATCAGTCCCCTGCTGGGTGATGGCAAATGCAGTACCAGTTAACAGTGCTTAAACCAGACCTTTATGTGCCAAGAACTCAAGAGCTGTTTCAGCTGCACCTCTACGTTCTACATCAAGTCCTCTACATGAAATACCAGCAGCCAAGCCTGACACACGCTCCTCTTGCCTGTGAAACACTCCCTCATACAGCAATACCAAGGATTTGCAATTAACTATCACAGTTTTTTTTTTAAAAAAGAGTTGCTGGGATAAATATCAGGTTATGAGAAATTTGAAATTTGCCTGCTATAGAAATTGTACTGCATTGCACTGCTTCCCTGACTGTGCACAAAGCCCTGCACCCACCTCATCATCATCGTAGGCAGTCCCTCGGAATCGAGGAAGACTTGCTTCCATTCTTAGCATGAGTTCTTAGGTGGCTATACAGTCCAATACGAGAACCACAGTCTCTGTCACAGGTGGGATAGACAGTGGTTGAGGGGAAGGGGAAGGGTGGGCGGGAGCCTGGTTTGCTGCATGCTCCTTCCGTTGCCCGCGTTCGATTTCTGCATGCTCCCACCATTCATCTATCAAATGCAGTAAAATATAGACTGAAACTTCAAATTTCAGGGCAAAACTGTCGAGTTCCAGCATCTCTACTCCAACAAGAAAATTAACGGAATCCTCCCACCCATGTATATTCCAAGTAATATGATCAAGGATTTTCAAACAAAACGCATCTCACTGCTCAAATCTTTAACTGCTACTCTCAACACCATATTAAAAGTTACCTGAACCCCTTTATGGGTCAGATCTAGTGTCCTCCTCTACAGTGTGTGCTTGTACATCAATATCAGTGCCAGGAAAAACAATATTTATCCAGGTACTGAGAATGCTGTTAATTCTATATATATCGGTAACTCCCCCTTACTTGGGCAAGGAGGTGGGGTCAGTCAGCAACACAGCTGGATGTGATAAATTGCTTAATTACATCCAGGCAATGTAGGTCCATGCTCTTTTCGGCAGTATTTCAATGACATAAAAGTTTATTTTGCTGAGCTTATGTTTTTAAAGAGTAGAATATTTTACATGTAGCTGTTTTGACATGCATCGTTTATCACCGTATTTCAAACACCACTTTTATTTAAAAGGACAGATTTAAAGTTCACCCTTTTCTGATCTAAACTACAGGAAATAATTATACAGACACTGAATTGAAATGCCTGGAAACTTAATTTAGGCCGGCACTTTTTGCATTCAACTCTCTTGAGGCTTGGAGCAGATAATCCTTCCGATAGCTTGCAGTTTAGGAGGAGTTCTAACGGACATTATTGATTCAACATTCCTCTTGGTTAAAAGGTGGCAATTGTTATAGCTCCAATGTGTATAGGAATGATCTGTCACCCTGTTGTGTGGTTTAACATATTTCAACTGGTAGAGTTAGCATTAGGCTGTTGAGCTAATGGCAAGTTTTGATCTGGATTTGTTTCCCTTTCCCCTGTCCCCTTTCCCTGAAGGCCATGTTAAGATACAGTAAGTGCTGCCATCCCTCTGCTGCCTTATCCAGATAACTTTCTTGTCCTCACCTGACACAGAACCTGCATTGGTGTCAGTGGAATGCTTGCACCAGTTATTCTCTATCTATGGGTCTCACAGCTGGCAGCAACCCCACTTTAAACACACTGGATTTGCTGAGGCCGGCTGGTTTCTACCCACCCCCATTGATTCGTTCTTTCTGTATACCTGCCTTAACAAATCTGACGGGTTTGCAACACAGCTGCTGAACAAGATCTACATTTGGGGAACCAGCAGCACACACTGATACCAATATCTATATATATCCACACAAACTCCAGCAAGAGTTGGAAGAGCAACCAGGAGCAGGAACCCCAGCTGTTTTTCCCCCTCTCCTGAAACTGGATGCCGAAGCCAATCTTAGCATCCATGTAGATACCTTAGTTGGCAACAGCCAACCCAGTACAGACCAAGGATTGAACCTGGGATCTAGCTGCTGTACATAAGAGCCACAATGATATAGTACAGGAGGCCATTCAGTCCATTGTATCTGCGCCAGCTCTTTGGTAGAGCTAACCAATTATTCCCACTTCCCTACTCTTTCCCCGTAGCCCTGTGGTTTTTTTTTTACTTTCAAGTATTTATCCAATTCCCTTTTGAGAGTTACTACTGAATTAGCTTCCATGACTCAGTACCACCCAATATTTCCTCAAAAGGTGCTGAATTGCTGCTGCTGCTGTCCGCAACGTTGGAAGACACAACTTTTTCTTTGCCTGCTTCCTTAACCAGGTGACTCTGCAACTACAGCTTTCAGTATCTTCAGCACGTAAACTTCATTGATCTCTTGCTGGGTCTATTTTTCTGGACGACTGTTCGTCACGTATATTCATACCACAAACCACCAGAAGTAACCTGCTGAATACTGAAATTTATGGAGACAAAACTAGAATTGCAAACTATGCAGGGCTTCTACTGGGGGGAAAGAAAAAGGAGCAGAAATGCTTCAAGGCCATAGGATGCCCTACTGTCTTTTTATTTCTGTCCCAACAGCAGGCCTGTGCATGTTTGTGGTTTTGCCTTTATTTTTTCTTGGAGGGGGGGGGCTAAGTTTTTTAAACCTCTCCCAATCCTTAATGCAGGCACAGGCAGAAGATTTTTTCCAGAAAAGGAACAAACCAACAAGCCGGTCTCCTTTTGCCAGCTTTCAACCCCACCGACCTGTTTTCTCACCATATCCCTCAATGCTTGTCCTCTTCAGAAGGTCATCCAATGATCCCTTAGACCCATTCATACCATTCACTCCAATAGCCTTCCATTACATTTTATTGCTTAGTTGGAAAGGCTCTACACCTAACTTCCTTTTGCAATTCTCCCAATTTATTTTTCAATTTAAGTCATGTAGTATTTTATTGCTTTGCCAGCGAACAATTTTCCAGAATCAACTTGTTCAATCCTTTTGATATTTTTGAAAGCTTTAATTAAGTTACGTGGAAATCTCCTCTTCTCCAAATGAAAATCAGCCCAATTCCTGTATCCTTTCCTCATAACTTAAGATCCCGATACCTCATAATTGTTACTACTCACCTCTACTACCTCAATGTAAAAACATCTTTATAATCAGGCGACTAAAATGGAATATATACTAGAGGCTTAGTAACTTCTGATTTGTACCAGTCTAATCCGCTGCTAATTTAATCCAGTACCTTACTTGCTTTTTTAACTACAATTAAGCATTTAGAATGATTGCTTCATAAATATATCAACTATAACCCCAGGTCAGTTTCCTGAAGCATACCAGATTAATGTACATCAAAAATCTCCAAACTGAAAAAAAGATTTCTAATATTCCTGCAGAGGTTCTAGGACTTTACAATACAGCAGAAGCAGCTTACTGTGCAGCCTGAGTCTGAGAGGTGCAATGGAGTATCTGGTAAATGGAATAACCAGAATTAAGGGTCATTAAACTTGAAGGTTAGATTTGCACGCTGATTACTACATCTTGTATTAAAGGCAGAGAGGGATTATTTCCCTGAAACTATAGTTACCTAGGGTTGTCACTCGGTTGGTACCTGGACACTATAGGCAATACATTTTACTGTGGTTCAATATTCAATTATAAACAGGGTTGTTTTACCAATGTCCGGACCAACATTCATCCCTCAACTAATCATCATCAAATCAGATTAATTGGTCACTCATGCCTTAACTGTTTGTGACTTTGATGTGCACAAAGGGGCTTCTATGTTTGCCTACATAACAGTGACTACACTTCAAAACTACACTGTGAAACACTTTAGAACATGCCAAGGGCATAAAAAGATGCTATATAAATGCAAGTTCTTCATTATCTTCATCACCAACACTGACAGACATGTAACCAACATTTCATCCTAATGTTACATGGCTCAACATTCTCTCAATGCAGCCTAGATTTGGAATGACAAAATCTAATAATACCATTGAATGTTTTTTCCCCATAGGTCAAATTGACAAGAGTATAAATATTTTTACACACCGACCATTACGTCTTTACTGAAATCCTAGCACCAATAGAGGCATAATTCTGACATTAATTCTGCATGCTCATAAATGTGAATCAGAAAAATAGGGAAAGGAAGCTCTATTCTACTTTACGTTCTGTTATTTTTCAAATAACAGCCAATGCACCACTTAAAAGATCGATACCACTACTGAACTTAACTGAAACGATGACTCTGTTCAGATAAAGGGAATGCAAAGGTATATTTGAATATCATTTAAAATTGAAGCTGAACATTTTGCAGTATTAAACATGTCCCTACTAATTAGACAGAGACAGACTGCAGTCCTAAGGCTGCCTACCCTGTTTCTGCTGTACTTCAATAAAATTGCCAGGAGACATCACGGTAGGGGGCAGCAATAGGGGCTCTATAATTGGCTTTGGTGCGTTGAGTTTTTGGCGGAGGGGGAAAGAAGAGAGAGGACACCTATTAATTATGGTTTCCACTTTACCTTCAAGAAAGGGAGAAGAAAATATTTTTTTTAAATTAAAAGGGTATGCAATTGAAGAAATAAAGGGAATAATTAACACACATTAGAAACATTACAGATTAATTTTACCATAGGTCAATCATAATTCAGTGTCTAAATCAACCCAGGGTGGGGATGGTGCAGCACTCTAAAAACTGAAAGGAATTGAAGAGACCACTGTCCTGTTGTGTAGGAACCCAAAATAATTAAAGTGATGCACACAGACAATAGCAACACAAACCTTTGCCTTTGGGCCAGGAAGAGGGTTTCAACACTTAATAAGCATAGTGCGATGTAAATGGAGTACTTATTTGCAAAATTTTACTCCTTTCTGTTTCTTGAACCTCATTGAGGGCTGTGTCTGAAGTTTGAGCATCTAATATTCTGTCTGAAAATAACGCTTTACACATTACAGCTGAATTGTCTACAAGGTTCAACAAACCAATATTTTCCATTCTTGCCCCTCAATTTCCTCCCATCATCACAAGGGGTGGGGTAGATGATTCCCAGTGGTGATATAGTGGATTCGTATCCAAAAAAGGGCACAGTACTTCACTAATAATTGAGAGCTTCTTGGGTATGAGACATCGAGTGCAAGAAGCTTGAGTAGCTCCAGAACTCAATCTAGACCTTCAATAGTCTCTCTTCTTGGGAGCCACCAAGTATTCTTACTAAACCCTTTGGCTTCAAAATTCTATTTGTTCTGTTTACACTACCCTGGGTGCTGGGAACTGTCTGAAAGACCAGCACTCTCATCAAGTCCTTTGACCACCACAGATGCAACACAAACATGTTTGTGTTCTCACGAGCATGGAAAGGCCATTAGATCGAAGAAGCCCAGCTCTTTTTAGTCAGTTTAACCGATCTTCTCAACACAAGATTCAATTATTTCTCCAGAAAGATATCCAGTTGCCTCCTTAGCACTTCTTTTATTTCACCAAATCATGCTCTCCCTCCCCCCACCAGAACAATGACTCATGCTGGAGCGCAAATCCATAAATGTCAGCCACTTTCCAACACTTCACCCATAGAGTTATTCATGACATTGAGCCTAGATAACAAGTGCTGGCACTGTGGATGGCCATGACGCCGAGCCCGTTCCCACCCTCGCCACATGCATGTCCAACAGGTAGCCACAGGATAGCGATCAGGAGTGGAAGAAAGTGGCCTCTCTCCTGTTTGTCATTAAACATCATGAATGTATGATGAACAACTTGTAAGTGGATTCCACACAAGCACATGATGGTTAACATGGGCAGTGCCACACTCACCCCACCCCTACAAGTGTTTTTAAATGTGATTTACATTATGCGCAGCCTCAGGTGGCATGTTTGGAGAAAGCTGTGGGAGAAGAGATTTACTTCAAATAAGAACGTACACTAATATCCTCGCTATAATTTTTTTTTTAAGTATACAATCAGCAACTTGGGTAGAAACTGGAGAATTCGCATGACAAACTGAGCAGTCAGTTTATGAAGCAAAATACTGTGGATGCTGGAATCTGGAATAAAAACAGAAAATGCTGGAAATCTCAGGTCAAGCAGCATCTGTGGAGAGGAAGCAGAGTTAACGTTTTGGGTCAATGATCCTTCGTCAGAACGAGTTAAATTGTAATATCCTGAGACTAGCTTTGATTTGATGGATCTGGAGGTGTGAGCACAAGCTGCTTGGTATGTTGCAGGTATGAAGCTAAATGGCTCCTCTAATGGCATAGTGTCTAAATGCACAAGTTAAATGGGCACTCAAAAGGAAACACCAAAGAGTGGCGGGAGTATATGGAACTATATCCTAGCATAGTAAGAATTTTTTGGGGGTGATGAAAGAGACAGCTAGACACAGAGAAAGAGAAGATCAGAGAGATGACTAGAGGATTGGAAAAACAAAGTACACAAAAAACTTCCCTCGGGGTATTCATATTAAGACTGAATTGAAATTCAATCAAAAGCTGGCAATTTTAATTCAATGAACAGTCATTAAAATAATCGAAGTCAACATGAATGAACTGCAGCTTGGAAATGAATTTACAGAAACCAGCAGGGCAAGGGTTATCAGTCAGTGTGTGGTGCGATCTGTGATGGCTTCCTGCTGCTTTGTATAACTGGGAATCTGCTGAAGTGAATTACACGTTCCATCAAGCAGGATATACATCTCACCTTTACCCAGTTCTAAACATTTCTGATCGTTTCCATGTCCAAGGATTCACCTCAGATCTTTAACATACCAAAGAGCTTGTGCTCACATCTCAAGATCCATCAAATCAAAGCTAGTCTCAGGATATTACAATTTAACTTGATCTCACATTTCACAATAAAACAGGCTCATCTTGAAGATTAGTTCCTCTATTACACATTATATAAATGTAGTCAATCTCAAACGTTCTACAACCTCCCATTATCAATTTTACATTCTCATCTGCATGTTTACATTTTCCATAAGCAGCAAGTACACACCAGCAAGAAGACAGGATTGTGCTCAAAAGCAGTATTAATCTACATCCTACAAGGATTTAAAATTATGATTGTTATAGAAGAAATCCTGAACATTGACAAATGGCAAGAGCAAACCACCCAAATATTTCAAAATCTCTGGCACAGCTTTAAAAAATATTAAAACTCTACAGATAATTTGGCACCAAATTCTGTTTCAATAGGAAACAGACATGACTGGCGCCCAGCACAGCAGCTGCAGAAAACAAGAGTTCATCGAGAGATGCTACAGCCACTGCATTTCAACTCCCATCTCTATGGGCTGAATGGTGCAATAACATGGAAATGTGGTCCCAAAAAAATACAACTGCAGAGCAGCAGCAATAATTGGAGTGATGCTCTGTATTTACTAAAACTGTAATACAAAAATAATGTGACAGTCACCACCACACAGGAGTTCTCTGGTTGCTGCAGTCGCAGCTACAAGTAAAAGTTGAAGAACCTCAAAGCTTTCACTGAACCCAGCATTGACCAGAAACCTTTTCATATCTCAGATTATGCATTAATGTTTCAAAGGGTGTGTAGTACAAATATGGAACGCAAAGGAGAAAACATCGAGCTTTCAGAGATTTGGTTTCCTGTGTATTTAAAAAAAATGATTTTTAGCCATTTAACAATTTCCTGATATCCAACTTGAAAGCAACATCTTCAGCACAAGTCTGTTCCTCAAAACAAAGGAATCAAACCTCAAAAACAGCACAATCATTCCTCTTTTCTCACAACCCACTCTCCATTTTAGAATACTTCACACCACTGATGAGTGACCTGCTCCCAAGGCTGTGCCATCGGGTCTTACCCCTTACTCTGAAGAACAGTCTTATCTCCACTTGACATCAAGGCTAAGATCAGGAAATCAACTTATGGGCAACTGTAGTCAGGGGCTTACCATTTATCACTTTTCTCCCTCACCTCTCCCTTGCACTACTAAATCAATTTGAGGAAAACAAAATCTCACATGTGGTTATCACTAATAGTTTATTCCTTAAACAATACCTGCACTGACCATACAAACGACCTACAGTGACAACACACATGTTGCTTTTCCTCATCAACACACTTTTCAACCCCCTTTCCCATAAACATTCAACATCTCCAAAACTCTTCTTTTTCAACTTTCACATCACATTTCACCACCCTGCAATTGTTCAGGTATGTAGCACTTTAAGCAATGAAGTACCAACGTTCCACACCATTTTCTGGCCACAATGTTATCCATTGAACATTCTCAGCAATTTTTGTTCTATATTCTATTCAGTCCTCCGCAGATTTTCAAGAACTCGTTCTCAACCCCAGTTTCTATCTCTACTACTCCCCAATGGCTTACCCTGACCTTCCACTTCATCCTCTTGGACTTTCTCCTGTGTCTCTGTATCCCACGGAGCTACAAATACTCAAAAGAAAGACATCGGTCCAGCCTTGGTGTTTTACGAGCTGACAGTCAGCGTGATTTGCGATCTTTAGCCAGGAAAGCTTTGCATACACTTCTTTGTAATAAATGGCATCAAAATGACAACAAAAATATCGGCAACAGTGCCAGAGACATGCTGCTGACCAAATCAAGATAAATAATTATAATTATCAAGTGAATTAAACAAATGCTAAAGAAGAGGGCAACCGTGTGGGATGTGCAGGTTTTCTACACTTCTCCTCCTGGAACAATTCAAGCGGTCTAATATCACTTAAAATACAGTTCCATTCTATAGTTGATGTAGCACATTAATGCTCAGCTGTGCCAAGGTGTGGTAGGTTTCAGGGCTACTGCGGCCTAGCCACACCCTCAACATGGAGAGGATGTGATTCAAGCACTTGCAATTTCCTACACAGCTGGGTCCTGATCTCAGCTGTGCTTGAGGGAGGGAGGGAGAGAGGGAGAGAGGGAGAGAGAGAGAGAGAGAGAGAGAGAGAGAGAGAGAGAGAGAGAGAGAGAGGAGCACTACGCCATAGAAAAGAAAAGCCAAACTACAATGGGACCACACCCCCATACAGCTGTGGACAGCTTGCAGCATTCTTTTCACACTCTATTTTGAAATTAAATGGGCTTCCCAGACATGTCCAATCTCAAAATACAACTTCTAACTCCGCTTCATAGCATGATTAATCAATTGAGGACCACGATGTATTCCCTGAAGCAGAAAAAGAAAACTATATAAAAGTCACAGATACGATTCTTATGTAGCATTAAATTACAAATTAGAAAATCATTTGCCTCTTCAAGTGTGATCATTTGTCAAAAAGGTTGATCATATGCTAATAGCACCAGATCTATTATCACAGCCATAATTACAAGCAAAGCTTTGAGAACCTCACACTTACACAAAAAGATCACACACTAGTGTGCAGATAGCACTCAGACAGCTCAATCCCCCTGCCCCCGCCCCACCCCCCCCCCCCCCGAACAGAAATTTAAAATAACTGCTCAGCATTTGCACTGAACAGTCAAGCGATTACACATCAGCCAAGCAGCACATAAATTCCATCTGCCATTTGAGAAAAATCATGCAATTCCCACAAAAAAAAATTAAGAACAAAATTCTCAATATTGGTGGAGTCAGTCAACAAGCACACCAAGAATTGTTCTTAGGTTCTTTAAAAAAAATATATACACTTTTTTTTTTAAATTGAAGAATTTGTTTGCAATCATTCCATATGGTCATCAGTTACAAGATCGACACTGATTTCTTAAATTTGCAGCTTATTCCATTGAAAGTTTTGATCTTCTTGGCTGATGTGTAATCGCTTGAATATTCAGTAATGCAAATGCTGAGAAGTTATTATAAATTTCTACTGGGGTTTGGGGGGGGGGGGGGGGCTGGTGGTGGCGATTGAGCTGTCCGTGTGCTACCTGCACACTTATTAACAACTTAGATGAAAGGATGAGAGCCACATATCCACCAAGGTTGTCGATGACACAAAGTTAGGTGGCATTATAAGCAGTGTAGATGGAGGCAAAAAAGTAAAGATATTAATAACTTAAGTGAATGGGCAAAACTGTGGCAAATGGATTTCAATATAGCCAAGAATGAGGTCATCCACTTTGGACCTAAAAAGGACAAAACAGGGTACTTTCTTACTTTCTAAAGACAGTGTAGGTCCAAAGGGGCTGCAGCTATACAAATCTCTGGTTAGACCACACCTGGTGTGCTGCGTTCAGTTTTGGGCACCTTGGAAAGGATATATCGGCCTTGGAGGGAGTAGATTTACTGGAATGATATCTGGACTCCAAGGGTTAAATTACGAAGAGGGAGATTACACAAACTAGAGTTGTATACTCTGGAATTTAGAAGATTAAGGGGCGATTTGATTGAAGTTTTCAAAATAGGGTAGGTAGAGAGAGAAACTATTTAAAATTAGGAAACAACCCTATATGCAAAGGGTGAGAGTTTGGAACTCTTCTGCAAACGGCAGTTGATTCTGGCTTAACTGTTAATTTTAAATCGAAGATTGATAGATTTCAATTAACCAAAAGTATTAAGGGATATGGGCCAGAGGCTGGTATATGGAGTTAAATCACAGATCAGCCAAGATCTCATTGAATGGCGGAACATGCTCGAGGGGCTAAATGGTCTACTCCTGTTCCTATCTTCTCCCTCCTGTATTTTGAAGACAAACGCTCCGTCACCTTCGGCGACAGAGGCAACCAATGGCTTTCATCAAGGTTGCCACCAAGGCTCTTCGAAAATGTACAAGTGGAAAGAAAGAAAAGCTAATCCAACAACCAAGGGGATGTCACAAGTTTGTTAAAAATTAGTCATTTTGACATGGTCACAAACTAGTACAATTGGAAAGAAGGGTCGAATAGTCTCCTTCTATGCTCTATGATTCGAGTACTCTTAGCGTCACGTCAGAGTCCCTGTGAATTCTCTATGCAGATTAACAAATCTATGTGCGATTAATATATATTGGTCTAGATCTATGAACCTCTTTACTTTTCACTATTTTGTAGTTTAAAAAATGGGCCTCCCAGTCATGCGCAATCTCAAAGAAGACTTTTAACTCAATTTCATATCGTTATTAATGAATTAAGGACCATAATGGTCCTTCACTGAAGCAGAAAAAGAAACTATATAAAAGTACATACGATTCTCATGTGGTCTCACAAAGTAAGCCGGAACCAAGAAATAAACCAGCATAAAAATCCAAAAGTGCCATGGCACGGAGTCAAAACGTTATTGGTGTGTGTGTGAAAATCAGAAGCGAACTCGGTCAGTCACAGATAGATAGGTATTTTATAAGAAGGGGAATATGCGAGTTTTGATTGAAGAATCTATTTTACATTGGCACTCATTTAGGTCTGATTTGTGAGCTTGCTCCCTGGATTTATATGACCAAATCTGTCTCCCTTATCCTGATGGCAGAACCAAAGACCCACTAAAAAATGGATATCAAATTCTGCTGCAGAGAAGCGAGGCGGATTTATTAGTGTAAATGGAGGGAAGGAAGAAGAGAAAGAAAAAGGGGGTGAAGAAGAATTTTGTGTTTATAATTCAGATGGCACCATGACTTTCAACTGTGCCCCCATAACTCTACTAACCTCTAGAATGGGATCAAAAACAAGCTAATCTAACCAACACACATAATTTGACCTAGATCAGAGAAAATAAGGAGATAGGGACCAGGAAGCAGTACAGTTAAGCATTTCAATGACTGCAGTAGGTTTTACTGACAGGTTTACAGCAAACACTTTGATCTGTAGCCAGTAAACCCTGGACAAGCACGGCTCCCCTTTCTTTACACAGTTTTCTTCTGCCTCCACCAATGTGAAGTCAGGTTGGTGTGACGGGTTTGGGCAGTGAACAGTACAACAGCCATCTCCCACACCCTGCCAACCCCCCCACCCCACCCCATAAGTCTGCAAATTGGAGCGCCACATCCAAGAGGCAAGGCTACCAAGGTTTCACGCAGGAGACCATTAGCTAAAATTAAAGCTCATGGAATTGACAGCAAATTATTGCCCTGGTTAGGGAGATTGGTTAGGTGGTAGAACACAGTAGGGATAATGGATATGTACTCAAATTGGAAAGAAGTGACCAGTGGTGTCCCACAGAGATCTGTGTTGGGGGCTCAACTATTCACTAAATTTATTAATAACTCTGATAACACCAGAGAGAGTCATATATCCAAGTTTGCCGACAACACAAAGACTGGTGGTATAGTAATTAGTGTAGAGGGGAGAATAAAATTAGAAAGAGGCATTGATAGATTAAGTAAGTGGACAAAACTGTGGCAGATGGATTTCAACCAAAATTTGGACCAAAAAAGAATAGATACGAGTATTATTTAAATGGTGAAAAGTTAGGAACAGTGGAGGTCCAAAGAGATTTAGGAGTCCATGTAGACAGATCAGTAGTCAGGTACAAAAAATAATCCAAAGGCTAATGGAATGTTGGCCTTTATAACCAGAGGGCTAGAATATAAAGGGAAGGAAGCTTTGCTACAGCTATACAAAGCCCTGGTTAGACCACATCTGGAGTACTGTGTACAGTTCTGAGCACCATAACTTAGAAAGGATATACTGGCCTTGGAAGGAGTGCAGCGCAGATTCACCAGGGCTCTAAGCGTTACATTGTGAGGAGAGATTACATATATTAGTGTTCTATTCCTTGGAATAAAGAAGGTTAAGGGGTGATTTGATTGAGGTTTTTAGGATTTTAGAAGGAATCGATAGGGTAGCGTGATAAATTTTTCCGCTGTTTGGAGGTTGAAACATAGAAAATAGGTGCAGGAGTAGGCCATTCGGCCCTTCGAGCCTGCACCACCATTCAGTAAGATCATGGCTGATCATTCACATCAGTACCCCTTTCCTGCTTTCTCTCCATACCCCTTGATCCCGTTAGCCATAAAGGCCATATCGAAATCCCTCTTCAATATATCCAAATGAACTGGCATCAACGATTCTCTGCGGTAGGGAATTCCACAGGTTAACAACTCTGAGTGCAGACGTTTCTCCTCATCTCAGTCCTAAATGGCATACCCCTTATCCTTAGACTATGTCCCCTGGTTCTGGACTTCCCCCAACATCGGGAACATTCTTCCTGCATCTAACCTGTCCAGTCCCATCAGAATTTTATATATTTCTAAGAGATCCCCGCTCATCCTTCTAAGCTCCAGTGAATACAGGCCCAGTTGATCCAGTCTCTCCTCATATGTCAGTCCTGCCATCCCGGGAATCAGTCTGGTGAACCTTCGCTGCAGTTCCTCAATAGCAAGAATGTCCTTCCTCAGATTAGGAGACCAAAACTGAACACAATATTCCAGGTGAGGCCTCACTAACGCCCTGTACAACTGCAGTAAGACCTCACTGCTCCTATATTCAAATCCCCTAGCTATGAAGGCCAACATACCATTTGTCTTCTTCATCGTCTGCTGTATCTGCATGCCAACTTTCAATGACTGATGTACCATGACACCCAGGTCTCGCTGCACCTCCCCTTTTCCTAATCTGCCGCCATTCAGATAATATTCTGCCTTCGTGTTTTTGCCACCAAAGTGGATAACCTCACATTTATCCACATTTTACTGCATCTGCCATGCATTTGCCCACTCACCTAACCTGTCCAAGTCACCCTGCAGCCTCTTAGCGTCCTCCTCACAGCTCACACTGCCACCCAGCTTAGTTCATCTGCAAACTTGGGAGATATTACACTCAATTCCTTCATCTAAATCATTGATGTATATTGTAAATAGTTGGGGTCCCAGCACTGAGCACTGCGGCACCCCACTAGTCACTGCCTGCCATTCTGAAAAGGACCCGTTTATCCCGACTCTCTGCTTCCTGTCTATCCACGTCAGTACATTACCCCCAATACCATGTGTTTTAATTTTGCACACCAATTTCTTGTGTGGGACCTTGTCAAAAGCCTTTTGAAAGTCCAAATACACCACATCCACTGACTCTCCTTTGTCCACTCTACCAGCTACATCCTCAAAAAATTCTAGAAGATGTGTCAAGCTTGATTTCCCTTTCATAAATCCATTCTGACTTGGACCGATCCTGTCACTGCTTTCCAAATGCGCTGCTATTACATCTTTAATAATTGATTCCAACATTTTCCCTACTACTCATGTCAGGCTAACTGGTCTATAATTACCCGTTTTCTCTCTCCTTCCTTTCTTAGAAAGTGGTATTACATTAGCTACCTTCCAGTCCATAGGAACTGATCCAAAGTAGATCGACTGTTGGAAAATGATCACCAATGCATCCACTATTTCTAGGGCCACTTCCTTAAGTACTCTGGGACGCAGACTATCAGGCCCCGGGATTTATCTGCCTTCAATCCCATCAATTTCTCTAACACAATTTCCCGCCTAATAAGGATTTCCTTTAGTTCCTCCTTCTCACTAAACCCTCAGTCCCCTAGTATTTCCGGAAGGTTATTTGTGTCTTCCTTCGTGAAGACAGAACCAAAGTATTTGTTCAATTGGTCTGTCATTTCTTTGTTCCCCATTATAAATTCATCTGATTCTGACTGCAAGGGACCTACGTTTGTCTTCACTAATCTTTTTCTCTTCACATATCTATCGACGCTTTTGCAGTCAGTTTTTATGTTCCCAGCAAGCTTCCTCTCATACTCTATTTTCCCCCTCCTAATTAAACCCTTTGTCCTTCTCTGCTGAATTCTAAATTTCTCCCAGTCCTCAGATTTGCTGCTTTTTCTGGCCAGTTTATATGCCTCTTCCTTGGATTTAACACTATCCTTAATTTCCCTTGTTAGCCACAGTTGAGCCACATTCCCCGTTTTATTTTTACTCCAGACAGGGATATACAACTGAAGTTCATCCATGTGATCTTTAAATGTTTGCCATTGCCTATCCACTGTCAACCCTTTAAGTATCATTCGCCAGTCTATTCTAGCCAATTCACGTCTCATATCATCGAAGTTACCTTTCCTTAAGTTCAGGACCCTAGTCGCTGAATTAACTGTGTCACTCTCCATCTTAGTGAAGAATTCTACCATATTATGGTCACTCTTCCCCAAGGAGCCTCGCACAAGATTGCTAATTAGTTCTTTCTCATGACACGACACCCAGTCTAGGATGGCCAGCCCTCTAGTTGGTTCCTCGACATAGTGCTCTAGAAAACCATCCCTAATACACGCCAGGAAATCCTCCTCCACCGCATTGCTACCAGTTTGGTTAGCACAATCAATATATAGATTAAAGTCGCCCATGATAACTGCTGTATCTTTATTGCACGCATCCCTAATTTCTTGTTTGATGCTGTCCCCAACCTCACTACTACTGTTTGGTGCTTTGTACACAACTCCCACTAGCGTTTTCTGCCCTTTGGTATTCCGTAGCTCCACCCATACAGATTCCACATCATCCAAGCTAATGTCCTTCCTTACTATTGCATTAATTTCCTCTTTAACCAGCAATGCCACCCCACCTCCTTTTCCTTTCTATCTATCCTTCCTGAATGTTGAATATCCCTGGATGTTGAGTTCCCAGCCTTGGTCACCCTGGAGCCATGTCTCCGTGAAGCCAATTACATCATATCTGTTAACTGCTATCTGCGCAGTTAATTCGTCCACCTTATTCCGAATACTCCTCGCATTGAGGCAGAGCCTTCAGGCTTGTCTTTTTAACACACTTTGCCCCTTTAGAATTTTGCTGTAATGTGGCCCTTTTTGCTTTTTGCCTTGGGTTTCTCTGCCCTCCACTTTTACTTTTCTTCTTTCTATCTTTTGCTTCTGCCCCCATTCTACTTCCCTCTGTCTCCCTGCATAGTTCCCATCCCCCTGCCATATTAGTTTAACTCCTCCCCAACAGCACTAGCAAACACTCTCCCTAGGAAATTGGTCCTGCCCAGGTGCAGACCGTCTGGTTTGTACTGGTCCCACCTCCCCCAGAACTGGTTCCAATGTCCCAGGAATGTGTAGGACAAGGGGAAAGTGAAGGACAAGGGACATAACCTTAAAATCAGAGCCAGGCCAGAAGTCAAGAAACATTTCTTACACAAATGGTAGAAGTGTGGAACTCTCTTCCACAAAAGGCAGTTGATGCTAGCTCAATTATTAATTTTAAATCGGAGATAGATAGATTTTTGTTAGACAAGGGTACAAAAAAAGATATGGAACCAAGGCAGGTGGATGGTGTTAAGATACAGATCTGCCATGATTCTGTTCCTATATTCCGATGTATCTCGGAAAACTTGGCGATAATCGAACTTTACATCAAAAACAGAAACAAACCAACAATGAACACTCTACTCTGCCAAGGCAATATCAGCCATACTGATTTGGAATCAACAGAACAAGATACCACAAGAAGCAACGGGCAAGGATTAAAACATTGGAAACATCACCCACCACAGATCAAAGGAAGAGACACTGCTCAGAACACCATTAACCTCCAAGCTTACTCACCATTAAATCCAATGTTACTAAATCACAGATCAAAATAAATAAGCTCCAAGACAAGGCTTCTCTATACAAAATAAAATCAAGCAGCAAACCACTGATTCTCAACAACCAGATTTAATTGCACTGCTACAAAGAGGCCAACATCACAGTCCAAGGATCACATGGAGGCCTTCCTGCTCACTGTGCCTCATTTACCCATTGAGCCCTCATTTTCAGTCATTCCCCTTCATCTCCCAATCTATACATACTTCTGGGAGCCCCCACACAACAAAAACCCCGCATCTACTTCTGGGAGCCCCCACACACTGAAAAACCCTGCATCTACATCTGGGAGCCCCCACACACCGAAAACCCTGCATCTACTTCTGGGAGCCCCCACACCCCGAAAACCCTGCATCTACATCTGGGAGCCCCCACACACAGAAAACCCTGCATCTACATCTGGGAGCCCCCACACACCAAAAACCCTGCATCTACTTCTGGGAGCCCCCACGCCCCAAAAACCCTGCATCTACATCTGGGAGCCCCCACACACAGAAAACCCTGCATCTACTTCTGGGAGCCCCCACACACCGAAAAACCCGCATCCAGACCAGTAAAACAGCACTGAATTTTCATAGCTCAGACGTCTCTCAGCCAGCTTCCTGGAGCAGCCCGGATACAGATAAATCTATGGAGCCACTCACTTGACTAGTTCTAATCACTCAATGTTTACAAAGCAGCTGCTGGCTGCACACAGAGACCAAAAAAACAGCAGGCCTCAATGCAAGAAATTAAATACATTCCTTCCATCAGACCAGAGTGGGATTTTTTTTTTAAATGTTTTAAGGGGTGCAGATAACTTGCCTGGAAACCCTCTTTATAGCTGGAATACCCCACCTGTCCACTCAGATGTATAATAATTTGTTGCATGCACTGGAGGCGCCAACCTAAACGGAACTACTTTCCTGTGCGCCAACAGCAGTTTTATGCAGCTGTCAGCTTCATCTCTCCAACAATACCAACTCCCTCAACATTGCAAAGCACCAACCAATAAAAATACCACCAACATTAAAGCTATTGGAAAATAATATAATCATCAGCACAACAAAACCAAAGAATTCTCCAAATAACTAATCATTACATATTCCAGGACACACAAACTCTTCCTCCATCTCTGCTTCCTCCAAAGACAAATGCCAATTGCAGCATGTACCATTTGTCAGCCTTGACTAGTGGTAGCACTCGCGCCTCAGCCAGAACGTTGTGGGTTTAAGTCCCACTCCAGAGACTAGAGTACATAATCTAGGCTGACAACTCCAGTGCAACAGAACCCCGTCAGGGGTGCTATCTTTCAGATGAGGCCCAGTGTGCCCTCTCAGGTGGATGTAAAAGATCTGTTTTAAAGACGAGCAGGGGAGTTCTCCCTGGTGTCCAAGCTAATATTTATCCCTCAAATCAACATCACTAAAAAAGATTATCTGGTCATTACCACATTGCTGTTTGAGGAAGCTTACTAGGCAAACTGGCTGCCACATTTCCTACATTACCACAGTGACTAAACTTCAAAACTACTTCAATGGCTGAAAAGCACTTTGGGACATTGAAGTTGTGACAGGTGCTATATAAATGCTAGTCTTTTTCTTTGCAATATAGAAACATTTCACTCAAACACACCAGTTTCTTTTAAGTTTTAACACACAAGTTGTATAATCCGATTATCTCATCACTCACATAGTCTCTGTTGACGTATTTCTACAACTTTCCATGCAGTCCGCGCTATACTAATCAATATATTTTAAAAGGAAAGCTAAGTATCTACAAGGGTCTGCAGAACTGCTATCACTCCCATATTATTGCTGCATCCAAAACAAAGTTCATGCCATTATTGGAAACAGTCAAAGGGAATATTTCAAAGTGGTTGGGACCATTTAAACCAACATCAGGAATACATAGATTCAATAGTTCATACAGAACAGACTATTTAAACTCTTGGTCTATAGAAAGTTAGAAAAAAAGGGAAGCAGGATGTTCTGATTTGGATCCAGGTCCTTCAGATCAGGATGTCACAAAAAAGCAGTGTTTTTTTGGAAAGATTGTGGGCACTTGGAAAGATCAAGTTAAGAACCTGCTTTAAAAAGCAAAAAACAATCAGAGACTTGGAAGCAACTTTACTCAGGATTTACTAGTTAGAATCAACTCCCTCTCAAAAAATCTTACAATTGGGAAACAGTTGAACACAGCAAATTAAATACACCCAACCAGCAGTCGGATATACCTCTTTAGACTCAAGAATATAGCTCCAAAAACCATGTCATTTTAAATTCACTCAAAAACTTTAGTAATAGGCTGTCTCTGAACCAATACCCTGCCCGAGAACAAGGGAATGCAAATTTATTGTTAAATACACCAGATAACTGTAGTGGAGACCTGCCTGGCTGACTGCAGAAGGAAAAGCCCAAACCTAGTGCGAAGTTTCATTTGCCACCGTGGTCACACAGCACTTCAGTGAGGCTTTTTCCAAATCACCTCTGGTGCTTGCATTAAAAAAAAACTCCATGCCTATTAATTTAGGATCAACTTGAAATAGCAGATGAGAACCAATGCTCATTGGGGGAAATTAAAACAGAGAAAAAAAGCAAGCACAAAACAAACTTGGAATTCCGTCCCACAGACGCTGACATTATTATGCTTTGAGATTACCAGCTCTGAATCTAAAAGGAAGAGGAGCCGAGCCAAAAAAAATGCATGCATAACTAAAGAGCCACAACCTCCCAAAATGGTGAAATAAAGAAACCCTACCTTTCTTCTAGTCACCTGCCAGTTGTTAAGGCAATGTTATCTTGTACTATTAATGCGTGTTTACACGTGCTGAAGGGACTGTACCACACGATGGCTAACAGAAACTTGTACTTTGCTAGAAATGCGAAACCAAAGTTATGAAAGCAATTTAATTCTGCAGGGGTTTACTTCCAAGTTTATTCTAAAGATGTAAAACTTATTTATTCATAACTTCAAACTCCACACGTTCAACAGATCACGCAATATAGCAAACATATCTCAATCCTCCTTTCATTGCAGCAATGGAACTTCATGAAATTTAACAGGATTAAGATAGTCAAATGTTACAACCAACAGGAAAGCAGGAATATGAAATAAAATGATAAGTACATCACCACTGGCCAAAGTTTGGTGCAGAGTCCCAAGAGAAGTCTGGTAAACTCAAAACACCAGCACTGCATCATAATGTGTCATAATTGAACAGAGCAAAGGGGTGGGGAGGGCAGACGGGCCGAGAAGACAGAAAGTATGTGCATCGAGGGGAAATAGATTTTTTGCCTTTTTTTTTAAATAAACGTAAGTCATATAAAAATTCAAAACATATTAAGTTAAATGCAAATCATTCAGGTGTCTCTCCCTTTTAAAAAAACAAATGCATTTTATATAAAAAGTTCTAATTTTGGAAACTATAATTTCATGCAAATATTGTCAACAATAAGAAAATTTCTCTCAATTCTCAAAACTGTTTCTCATACAAAAAAAAACTTTCTGTAAGTCTGGCTCCTCATGAATAACAAAGCAGACATTTTTCTGAAGACACAAGTTGGTATTCTTTCAACTTATCGACAACACCTGAGGCTACAAAGCTGGTGCTGAAATAAAACACATCGTGAAATGCTGTTCAGTCCAATTCCCTTGGCAACCCCTATGCCCCTTTAGCAAAAGCGGAACCAGATGACAGACCGAGTACCAACTAGCTGCATGTGTCAGCAGGATGGAATGAACAACCCACGTGGTCTGTGAAGCTGCAAAGTACTGACAGCCCCACCACAGCAGGAAGCGGGCCTAGGATCCACATTCACCACCTCCTTCAAACTGCTTTCATTTGCCCGTCCTCCAGGGCAGCAATTATTCATCCAAATAACAATCTCCCTCTTTCCTTTTTGTCCCCTTCCTCTCCTTCCCCCAAACACAGACCCACAGACACACATCTGCTCTCAAACTACTGAGACACACTGGAACCCTGTGCCAGACAACAGTGTCCAAGATGGATGTACACCGTGTCCCTTACACCTAAATTAATCTTGAAGAATATATTTAACAAGAAACACAGAGCTGGGATCCTCCTTTATCTGCGGTCTGTATACATTAATTAAATGCAGATTAAAAACATTAATGGGATTTTCTGAATATCTAGATACTCCTAGGGTTCACTTTCTTTGTTCAAACTGTTTAACAACTCTCCCCCCACCCCGCAAGTTTATTCAGTACACTGCCCAATGTGTATTGGGACCTTGCTGGTTTGCGTGGCTCAAGTTCTGTCCCTGCCAATCTTGACCAAGTGATGGTAGAGGTATAACTGTCCTGAATGTTCCTAGATTGGGGAACAACTATAATTCCTCCTGTTTGCTATCCAACAACTTTGCTGGCAAGTGCACATATGGAAACACCAAAGGAGGGGAGGATCCGGCTCACTTGTGTTGGCTCCTACAATTGAATAACCTGCCAATGATCACTGTCAAAACTTGCACATCAGGAATGGTCAAGTTGCTCCCCTATACAATAGGTCAGCTGGTTAATGCAATCAACAGCAAAGCCATAATTATAGCAAGGGTCCAGGTTTGACCTCAAAACCAAATTGGCTTTTCTCACCTGGGAAGATCGTAGAGACACTACAATTCTCCTCGGTATACACTTCTTGCTGCTATGCAGCAACTTACCGACGTGCGCATGTAGATCTCTGGCAATGACTGGACTGGGTTTGGCTGTGATGTTCCCTCGTAGTCCAATAGCCTGGTAACCAATACACGTAGAAATAAAGGGACCGCGCATTGAAATAAACCGGCCGCACACAACAAATACAATTTAGAGGGAACCTTGCTGGCAACACACACCAATCTAAGCTCACACAAGAATGGCCTTTTGGGTGAAATACCGGAATGCAATGGCTTATCATGAAACTATACCCCTCCAAGTAGTCAAAGCCTTTGGATGGTGGGACAAGGAGAAAAGAGGAACTGGCAGAAAAGGGCAGGCAAAAAATATAAATATTGAGCAAGGTACCAGAGGACTACTGGTACCACACCCCATGTCTTTGAGAGTGGGTTCTAGCTGTTTGGCAGAGGTGGGGGGGGTGGTGAGAGAGAAAGTGAAATTAAAAATCAATGCAGATATACTACACAGGGATCCAGGCAGACCAGAGAGAGGCTACAGCATCAATAGAGGTCAACTTTACTGGCCAACATTACCAGACACATTGGCATGCACTGAGGGTCTTTTGTGCAAGGTAGTGTAGGTTGTCTCACTGGCATGCATTCATGGCCTTGCAGACATTACCTTCTTTTTGCACAGGCGCCAAGATATTCATCCAATGGGGGCAGCAGAGCCAAGCCAGTCCTGTCTGCGGTCCAGAACTGTGGCCAACTTTTCCCCTCCCTAGCTCAGGGGCACAGAGGGCAAATGTACAGATTACTGCATGTTTAAGACTAATATTACAATTAAGAACTACACTCATGAAAGATGCACATTGTTTCAACAATGCAGTGTTTGTATGAACCCCACCTGTAATTTAAACCAGTCATGAGTGGGGCACACCCCCTTCATCTAGTTTGAGAGGTAGCCTGTGTATACACAAGTATTTCAATTCAGTAGTCAGCATTAAACTACCTACGTTAACTTAAAGCGTAATTAACTTCAGCAAAACAATTATTCCCCAGCTTTAGAACCAAGGAGGTTTTACATAATTAGCAATGTCTTGCAGATAATAATTCAGATTGTAGATTTCCCAATAGCTCAGTGGGTAAATGCAACACATGGTGTGATACTGAACTGTACAGATCATGAGTGAGCTCATCTTAGCCAGGTCAGCAGGGAGAGTGATACAATTGGCTGTAGTGCCCTTGACAAAGAAGGGTGGGGGGGAAACTAGTGCTCCTACTAGCTAGTCAGTGACACCACCCACGCTCTGCAAGGATCAACACTCACCGTGGAATTGATTTCCCAAAATATTCAAAGAGTGAAATCATACCGAATACCAAGAAAGCAATTTTGCCAACTAGTTAAACTATTGCCTCATCTTTATGACACAACTACCTGTGCTTATAGTCGCTGGTCTCGTTTAGCGATATAGACCCGATGAACTAACCCTGGAATAATTTTACTCAGAGCCAAAAATCCCCTGCAACAGCTAGAGATTAGTTAAAAAAAAAAATCAAAACAGTTCCCTCAATGGCACATTGAGATGTGGGACTGAGTGTGCCACACAGTGCAGAAATATCCAAGTTTCCATACCTGCAATCTGCTGAGTTAACTGGTTTCAGCCAGGGTAACAGAAGCACAAATTCTGCCTCCATGTCCCCAGTTTGGGGGGTGGAGAGAGAGGGGATGTGCAACAAAAAGAAAATAAAATCAGTCTGAATTCCCACTATTGATTACTATGCAATGACCTCTGCTCGAAAGTACACATGGGAACATTGAATGAAGACAGGATCTGGTCAGGTTGCTACACTCCCCAGTTAAATAGCCCTCTGACACTCAGCATCACGAACTACATGTGAACAAAGACAAATTTGGGCAAGATACCAGAGTCCAGCAGCCATGTACTTCAGCACCTTCAGGGAAGATAAAATAGAGGGGTAACAAACAGAATCAAAGCTGTGTGAAAATCAGTAAAAGATGAGAAGTAATTACACCCAAATTATAATATCTGCAGACAAGCTCAAAAGTCACCAATGACCACTTATTCCATGTACCGAATCCGGTTGGCAACAGATATACATCTGCAGCTACCTTGGTTCTGAGGACAAGATCACCTCCATTTTGCTGACTTTAAGTACTCCTGGCACCAAAAAATACACATATTTACGCTGCACAAGCCAAATTCATTGTGGGCTCAATTTTCCCCAGTGATTGCGCCTTTTTTCTTTGGAGCAGGCTGCTCTTTTTGGCCTAAGTTGAAAAAGCACAGTTTCCCCAATCAATTTGCACCAGCGTAACTCAATTAGTTACGATTTTTTTAGGTCAGTTTTTTTTTCAGCCAAAGGGGGCGTAACCAGCCACCTATGCCAATTCTGGCCTTTTAGGGAACTTTGGCCAGCTGAGAGTTACTCCAGTGGTACTTAGACCAGCATATGTGGCCTCTGCAGAAAAACCTTGCGAAGAGTTAAGGAAATCGGCACAGCAGATGGCCGGACACAAAGAATTGAAAAACACATAGCAGCAACTTACCTCCAACCTTGCCTAAAGGCTGTCCGGTCCCATTCTCTGTCCCCAGTTCACACATGAGAGAGAGAGGTGGGGAGGGGAGAGAGAGAGAGGAGGTGGGGAGGGGAGAGAGAGAGAGAGAGAGAGGTGGGGAGGGGAGAGAGAGAGAGAGAGAGAGGTGGGGAGGGGAGAGAGAGAGAGAGAGAGAGGTGGGGAGGGGAAGAGAGAGAGAGAGAGAGAGGTGGGGAGGGGAGAGAGAGAGAGAGAGAGAGGTGGGGAGGGGAGAGAGAGAGAGAGAGAGAGGTGGGGAGGGGAGAGAGAGAGAGAGAGAGAGAGAGAGAGAGAGTGGGGAGGGGAGAGAGAGAGAGAGAGAGAGAGAGAGGTGGGGAGGGGAGAGAGAGAGAGAGAGAGAGAGAGAGAGAGGTGGGGAGGGGAGAGAGAGAGAGAGGAGTGGGAGGGAGGAGAGAGAGAGAGAGGTGGGGAGGGAGAGAGAGAGAGAGAGGTGGGGAGGGGAGAGAGAGAGAGAGGTGGGGAGGGGAGAGAGAGAGAGAGAGGTGGGGAGGGGAGAGAGAGAGAGAGAGGTGGGGAGGGGAGAGAGAGAGAGAGAGGTGGGGAGGGGAGAGAGAGAGAGAGAGGTGGGGAGGGGAGAGAGAGAGAGAGAGGTGGGGAGGGGAGAGAGAGAGAGAGGTGGGGAGGGGAGAGAGAGAGAGAGGTGGGGAGGGGAGAGAGAGAGAGAGAGGTGGGGAGGGGAGAGAGAGAGAGAGGTGGGGAGGGAGAGAGAGAGAGGTGGGGAGGGAAGAGAGAGAGAGGTGGGGAGGGAAGAGAGAGAGAGGTGGGGAGGGAAGAGAGAGAGAGGTGGGGAGGGAAGAGAGAGAGAGGTGGGGAGGGA
>NW_027251422.1:0-48378 GCF_044704955.1 Pristiophorus japonicus | reverse complement strand
ACTCAACTACTCTACAGGTGGGTGTGGGTGCATTTCCCCAAACAGACTTTGTTGTATCGGTGGGGGGAGGAAAGAAGACCACTGAGGGCCGGAACATCGCGGGGGGTGTGTGTGTGTGTGGAAGTGTGCGTGGGGGCCGTGCTTACAACTAGGCCCCCCCCCACAATTGGAACCCCCCCCACCCCCCCACATTTGCCTAGCCTGGGATAGCTGGAGCTACCAGGCTGAAGATTGTTATTAATTACCCAATTAGAGATCGTTAGGAGTGCCTGGTGGCTCCAGCTACCCCAGGTGAAGACATCTTCTCCCCCCACCTGAAGACCACCCCAAGGACTTTTGTGTTTTTGCCATCTGGGGAGTGCACCCACCCACAGCTGCGAGGGGAGACCTGCCCTCGCAGTCCCCCCCCCCCCCTTCCCACCCCCCTCTCTCTTTCTCTGCTACTCTGTTTCTCCCCTCTCTCTCTGAGGCCTCTTCCTTCCAAATTTACAAAAAAAAACAATTAAGACAACTGAGCAGAGGGAGCAAGGCCTCTCCCCAATTGCCAACTAGGGGAGAGGTACCTCGTTAAGGGCTCCTCTGCTCAGTCAATCTACAAGAGGCCTAATAAAGACCATTAAGGCCTGTGACTTTGGGGTGGGTGTAGCCCTTAAAGGGACCCCGTGATGGCGACCCCATCCACGCCGGTGGCAGGGCCAGCAAGGACGTATGCGCAGGCGGTGTCCACATCCACGGCACCTCCTGCGCCACCCGCTGCCCTGCCACCATTCAGACTTATAACCAGGAAACACGGGGTCAAGAGCTACACTCACCCCACAATGAGCATTGAGGAGTGCGTGCGGGCGATGGCTGGGGTAGTCGGCCCCTCGGCCATTGTCGCAGCCTCCAAGATGTCTGGGAAGGCCGTGTTCTTCCTGGGGTCGGAGCGGGCGGTGTCCCTGGCCCTTGAAAAGGGGCTCACGGTGGGCGGGACGTTCCTGCCGGTGGACCCTCTCGAGGCCACCGCGCAGAGGGTCATCGTTTCAAACGTCCCGCCCTTTGTTTCCGCTGAGCTCCTCCTCCCTCACCTACAACAACTGGGGGAGGTAAGGTCAGGGATCAACCCCATACCGCTCGGCCTCAGGGAGAACAGCCTGCGCCACGTGTTCTCCTTCCGCCGCCAGCTCTTTGTCCGGCTGGCGCGGGAGGAGACGACGGAAGGTCATTTTAATGTGGTGCACGAGGGGACTGCCTACCGCGTCTTCTGGACGTCGGACGGCGTGCGGTGCCATGCCTGCAGGGAGGTGGGGCACGTTCGCAAGAACTGCCCCGCCTCCAAGGCCGCCAAACCACCGAAGGCGGCCAAGGCTGGCGCCGCCGCCACCCCTCCCCCTAGTTGCGTCCGCGTGCCGGGAGCCATGGGTGCGCGGGCATCGTCGGAGGCCTTTGTTTTCAGGGCCTCCGGCGGGGGGGAGGGAGAGCGTCCGAGCGGAAAGAAGGCGCGGAAGAAGGAAAAACATCTAGAGGCGGGTCCCCTCGGTGCGCCGGAAAGTCTGACCACCGCGCTCAGCCCAACCCAGTCACCGGCGAGCGCGGGGTGCCCCGAGCCCGTGCCCGGGCCCTTGAATAACACCACAGAGGGGCCCAGGCGCGGGCAAGAAAAGGAAAAGGGGGGGGCGGAGCGGGAGGCCTCGGCAGACATGGAGGTCTCCCTGACTCCGCGCGCCCCCAGGAACAAAAAGAGGCACCGCCCCAATGAGGCGGAGGGGGAACAACATCCCTCCGCGGAGGAGGCGGTGCCCGCCGCGTGTCCCGCGTCCCCCACCAGCGCCCCCAAATTGCGCTGCAGGCGCGAGGAGTCTTTCCCCGGGGAGGGTGAGGCAGTCGAGGCTGCCCAGCCGCTGCCTCCTGGGGAGGGCGTGGAAGATCTGCCTGTCGTGGGGGGCGTGGGGCCAGTGGAAGAATGCGTAGCCGCCGGGTCGAGCGTCCCGGGGACCGAGGCGGGCGGGGCCGAAAAGGCCGAACCTGAGCCCGCCCAGCCAATACACAACTTACCCCGGGATTTGCTCGACCCGGCAGAGAATGAAACAATTGATTTTAATGATACTGTAGATGCTGGGCCGGGGGGTGGCAGCGGGGAGGGGGAGGAACACCCACCCTCGCCCCTTACTTTGGAGCTGGAGCACTTGGAGGGCCTGGGGATTTCCTATGGCCGGGTCTCTCCTTGTTCTCCGGTTCCTGGGGCGGAGGGGGAACCCCTTCCGCTGTCATTTCCCGACCCGGCACCATTTTTAAAAGAGCCCAGTGGGGACTCCTCTGCCGACGATCCTGGGGGTGGGATCGGGGCAGTGCCAGGGCCGGTTGGAGCGGCCGGTTCATTTGCCGTACCTTGTGCGGTCGATGGGCCGGCTGCTGGCGGCCACCTCCCGGAGGAGGACGGGGACTCGGTGGGGGACGCGGGTGAAGACCTAGAGACCACCGCCAGGGAGGCGGTGGATCTGCTCGCGGCCGCCGCTGAGGCCCTCCTCGTTCCTGCAAAGGAACTCCGGGACTTTTTGGCCCAGAGCCGGGGTCGCCGCGACCAAGCCCGACTGGCCCTGGAAAAATGGTCCGAGCCGGAGCTGATCAAGGGGTCCGTCCGCGCCGCCGTTAAAACCTTGGCCGCGGGCGGGCCCTTGACAAAGGAGCAGCACCTTGAGCTGCGCGAGCTCGAGGGACTCCTCGCTGGGCTGCGGAGGGAGCGGAGTTCAACAAAAGACTTCGCTCCCTCCCCCACAATAGGTTAAGGTAGAGGTTGCACTATGCTTTTGCCATGAAGATAACCATAGCCAGCCTCAACATCAACGGCGGCAGAGGGGCACGCCGTAGATTTGACAATTTTTCGCTCCTGCGGGAGGGGAAATATGCGGTGTGCTTCCTGCAAGAAACCCACACCGTTCCGGGAGACGAAGCCACGTGGCTCCTGGAATGGCAAGGAGAGGTCCGCATGAGCCACCTCACCGCCATTTCAAGTGGGGTGGCCATCTTGCTGGGCCCGCATTTTCAGCCGGAGATCTTGGGGGTCGAGGAGCCCGTGCCAGGCCGCTTGCTGCACGTAACGGTTCGCCTGGGGGACGTGCCGCTCCATCTCGTGAACGTGTACGCCCCTCATCCCGGCCCGCAGCAGACGCGCTTCTTTGAAGAGGTGTCCGCTCTTCTTGGCTCCGTCGACGTCGGCGACTGCATTGTCCTCGGGGGGGATTTTAACTGCACCCTCGAGGCGAGGGACCGCTCCGGTGCCCCGCAGTGCATGACGGCGATGGAGAAGTTGAGGGACCTGGTCGGGTCCTTCGACTTGGTGGACGTCTGGCGAAATCTCCACCCCGACTCCAGCGCCTTTACTTGGGTGAGGCCTGGAGTTGGATGGTCTAGAGTCGACCGCCTTTACGTGTCTCGGGCGTACGTTTCCTGCGTCCCGGCGGCCTCCATGCGGCCGGTGCCGTGCTCGGACCACCACCTGGTGTGGGCGGAGCTCGCTTCGCTCCGCGCGAGGACGGGGTCCGCGTACTGGCACTTTAACAACCGGCTGCTGGAGGACGTGCGGTTCCAGGACTCGTTCCGTCGATTCTGGTCCGACTGGAGAAGGAAGCAGGGGGGCTTCCCCTCCTTGAGGCTATGGTGGGACGTGGGCAAGGCTCACGTCCGCGTCTTCTGTCAAGAGTACGCGAGGGGGTCGACCAAGAGGCGGGCGGCCAGAGTCGGGCGCCTAGAAAAAGAGGTGCTCGACCTGGAAGCCCGTCTCGGTCAAGTCGTCCAGGACCCGGCCCTGCGGACGGTGTACGAAGCGAAGAAGGCCGCGCTGAAGGACCTGCAGCTCGTCGGGTCCCGAGGCGCGTTCGTGAGGTCGCGGATCCGGTTCCTGCGGGATCTGGACCGCGGCTCCCCCTTCTTCTACTCGCTGGAAAAAAGGCAGAGTGTCCGTAAGCAGCTCTTGACGCTGCTGGCCGACGACGGCTCTCTCGTCTCGGATCCGGAGGGCGTCAACAACAGGGTCCGTGAATATTACGGGGCTCTGTTCTCTCCGGATCCGTCCAGCGAGGAAGCGCGTAGAGTTTTGTGGGAGGACCTGCCGAAGGTCGGCCCGGAGGGCGCCGAAAATCTGGAAGCTCCGCTAAGCCTGGCGGAGCTGACCGGTGCCCTCGCCCGGCTCTCGAGGGGAAAATCCCCGGGGCTGGACGGGCTGACCGTGGAGTTCCACAGGGCGTTCTGGGACGTCCTGGGGGGCGACTACGCGCGGGTCCTGGGGGAAAGTCTGGCGACCGGGGAGATGCCCCTCTCTTGGCGCAGGGCAGTCATCGTCCTGCTGCCTAAGAAGGGCGATCTCCGCCTCCTTAAGAACTGGCGCCCGGTCTCCCTCCTCAGCACGGACTACAAAATCTTCGCCAGGGCGATGTCTGCTCGCCTTGGTGCCGTGCTGGACCACATGATCCACCCCGACCAGTCATACACGGTCCCGGGCCGGACAATCCACGACAACATCCATCTGGTCCGGGACCTCATCCATTGCTCCCAGGAGGCTGGTCTGTCGGTCGCCTTCCTATCCCTCGACCAAGAGAAGGCGTTCGACAGGGTGGATCACGACTATCTGCTCGGAACTCTGCGCGCTTTCGGGTTCGGGACGCATTTCGTCGCCCGGATCCGACTTTTGTACGCCGCCGCGGAGTGTCTGATTAAGGTTAACGGGTCCTTGACGGCGCCCCTTCGCTTTAGGAGAGGGGTGCGCCAGGGATGCCCCATGTCCGGCCAGTTATACGCCGTTTGCGTGGAGCCTTTCCTGCGCCTCTTGCGGACGAGGTTGACGGGACTGGCTCTGCAAGGGCCGGGCGTGGAGGTCGTCCTCTCGGCTTACGCCGATGACGTGCTCCTCGCGGTAGAGGATCCCGCTGACCTGCGGAGGATGCGTGAGTGCCAGGAGATTTACTCGGCCGCGTCCTCCGCCAGGATCAACTGGGAGAAATGTTCCGGACTCCTGGTGGGTCAGTGGCGGGTGGACTCCCTGCCGGAGGAGCTCAGGCCTTTTGCCTGGAGCACGACCCATCTCCTCTATCTGGGAGTCTACCTTAGCCCCGACGAGGAAGCCTGGCCGGCGAACTGGCAGGAGCTGGAGGCCAAGGTCGCCGCTCGCCTAGGGCGCTGGACAGGACTGCTCCGAGTGCTGTCCTACAGGGGTCGAGCGCTAGTCATAAACCAGCTGGTGGCCGCAATGCTGTGGTACCGGCTGGTCACTTTGACCCCTCCCCCTGCGTTTGTCGCCAAGATACAGAAGAAGCTGGTGGACTTCTTCTGGAACAACAGGAAGCACTGGGTCTCTGTCGCGGTCTTGAGTCTCCCGCTTGAGGAGGGCGGTCAGTCGTTGGTGTGCGTCAGCGCCCAGCTCGCGACTTTCCGTCTTCAGACCCTGCAGAGATACCTTTACGTCGAGCCCCCTCCTAGGTGGTGTGCTCTGGCGAGGTATTTCTTCCGCCAGCAGCTCGACCTCAATTATGACACGCAGCTCCTGTTTGTGAACTTGGGGGGTGCCAGGACCGCCCTCCGGGAGCTGCCTGTCTTTTACAGGGAACTCATCAGGGTCTGGAACAAAGTCTCCACCAAGCGCAGCTCTCCGCCGGCTGGAGTGGCGGCCGTCCTGCAGGAACCGCTGCTCGGGAATCCGTACCTCCACGGCCGAGGCTTCATGTGGCGGTCGGAAGAGAGGGCTGTGGCTGGTGAGGTGACCAGGGTCAGGGACCTGCTCGATGGCGGAGGAGCGGGCTGGATGGCGCCAGTCACGCTGGCGCGGCGCCTAAATTCTGCCAACGTCCGCCGCGCGGCCGATGCCATCGAGTCGCTAAAAACAGCTCTGGGCCCTGACTCCGTTAGGTGTATCGAGGAGGCTCAAGCACGTGGGGAGATCCCGTCCGAACTGACCCCCGTCCGGACGGAATTCCTCATCGGCGCCAAACCCCGGAACCTCCCTCGGGGGCCGGCGCCTCACAACTTGAGCCGCCTCGGGGAAATCCCCTCCGTGCCTTTCAGTTCCGCGCGGAGGGGTTTCCTGTACGGGCTGCTCCTGCACACCCTCAACTTTGCCATCCTCGCCGGCCGTCCGGACACGCCATGGCGTACCATCTTGCCGTCCGGAGGAGGCGGGGGTCCCCGATGGAGGGCCCTCTACGCAGGGGTCCTCCCACTATTCATCGGGGACTTGGCCTGGAGGGTGGTGCACGGAGCAGTGCCGTGCAACAAATTTTTAAGCCGGTTCACGGACTCCCAGGCCGCCTGCAATTTCTGCGGTCTGGAGGAGTCCGTGTTCCATGTTTTTATGGAATGCACGAGGTTGCAGCCCCTGTTTTATTATTTGAAGGGGCTGCTCCTGAAATTCTGGCTGCACTTCAGTCCCACTCTCCTGATCTTTGGGCACCCTGTGCGGAGGGGAGCGGGTAGGTCCGAGGGCCTCCTCGTAGGACTGCTCCTGGGCACGGCCAAGGGTGCCATCAGCCGGTCCAGGCAGCGGGCGGTCGAGGGGGTCGTTCAACCTGACTGCCTGCCTCTCTTCCGCTCTTACATCCGATCCAGGGTGTCCTTGGAGATGGAGCACGCGGTGTCCACCGGTACGCTCGCGGCCTTCCGCGAGAGGTGGGCACCGGAGGGACTGGAGTGCATCATCACGCCCGGCAACCAAATTTTAATTTGATTTTACGTTTTAAAGTTTAATTTGTTTTAATTGCCGGTGCTTTTAGTGTCCCCCTCTCCTTTTATAGGGGGCACTGGAAAAAGGAAAAATTTGATTTTAGTGCCCCAAAAAAAAAAACACAAAAAAATAAATAAAAAAGGGGCCTTGTAAATGTCTTGTGTGTGTCATCCAGGTCGGGTGGCACGGATACATGTTTTATGTTTTTGCAGGTGAACTCCAAAAAGAGTTTCATGCACAAGGACCAATTGTGGAGCTGTGGAGGCGTGTCCTGCACAGTTGGAGCTGTGAGCAGTGAGGGAAGCAGCTAGCAACTTGAGCTCCTGCCTGGGGAGCCCTGAGACCAGCCCAGGAGGAGAAGGAAGGAAGGGGTTTCACACCAACTTCTATCCAGAGGGAGAGGAGGAGAAAGCAGAAAACTTTAACATCTTTATTACCATTCTGCAAAGAGTTGGAGAGAGGGGGAAAAGACAAACAACATCCAGTGTGGAAGGAGGGAGACTCAACATTTCTACAGGTGGGTGTGGGTGCATTTCCCCAAACAGACTTTGTTGTATCGGTGGGGGGAGGAAAGAAGACCACTGAGGGCCGGAACATCGCGGGGGGTGTGTGTGTGTGTGTGGTAGTGTGCGTGGGGGCTGTGCTTACAACTAGGCCCCCCCCACAATTGAAACCCCCCCCACCCCCAATTGCCTAGCCTGGGATAGCTGGAGCTACCAGGCTGAAGATTTTCATTAATCACCCAATTAAAGATCGTTAGGAGTGCCTGGTGGCTCCAGCTACCCCAGGTGAAGACATCTTCTCCCCCCACCTGAAGACCACCTCAAAGACTTTTGTGTTTTGCCATCTGGGGAGTGCACCCACCCACAGCTGCGAGGGGAGACCTGCCCTCGCAGTCCCCCCCCTTCCCACCCCCCTCTCTCTTTCTCTGTTACTCTGTTTCTCCCCTCTCTCTCTGAGAGCCTCTTTCTTCCAAATTTAATTAAAAAAAAAACCCATTTAAGACAACTGAGCAGAGGGAGCAAGGCCCCTCCCCAATTGCCAACTAGGGGAGAGGTGTGCCTCATTAAGGGCTCCTCTGCTCAGTCATTATACAAGAGGCCAATTAAGACCATTAAGGCCTGTGACTTTGGGGTGGGTGTAGCCCTTAAAGGGACCCCGTGATGGCGACCCCATCCACGCCGGTGGCAGGGCCAGCAAGGACGTATGCGCAGGCGGTGTCCACATCCACGGCACCTCCTGCGCCACCCGCTGCCCTGCCACCGTTCAGACTTATAACCAGGAAACACGGGGTCAAGAGCTACACTCACCCCACAATGAGCATTGAGGAGTGCGTGCGGGCGATGGCTGGGGTAGTCGGCCCCTCGGCCATTGTCGCAGCCTCCAAGATGTCTGGGAAGGCCGTGTTCTTCCTGGGGTCGGAGCGGGCGGTGTCCCTGGCCCTTGAAAAGGGGCTCACGGTGGGCGGGACGTTCCTGCCGGTGGACCCTCTCGAGGCCACCGCGCAGAGGGTCATCATTTCAAACGTCCCGCCCTTTGTTTCCGCTGAGCTCCTCCTCCCTCACCTACAACAACTGGGGGAGGTAAGGTCAGGGATCAACCCCATACCGCTCGGCCTCAGGGAGAGCAGCCTGCGCCACGTGTTCTCCTTCCGCCGCCAGCTCTTTGTCCGGCTGGCGCGGGAGGACACGACGGAGGGAGATTTTAACGTGGTGCACGAGGGGACTGCCTACCGCGTCTTCTGGACGTCGGACGGCGTGCGGTGCCATGCCTGCAGGGAGGTGGGGCACGTTCGCAAGAACTGCCCCGCCTCCAAGGCCGCCAAACCACCGAAGGCGGCCATAGCTGGCGCCGCCGTCACCCCTCCCCCTAGTTGCGTCCGCGTGCCGGGAGCCATGGGTGCGCGGGCATCGTCGGAGGCCTTTGTTTTCAGGGCCTCCGGCGGGGGGGAGGGAGAGCGTCCGAGCGGAAAGAAGGCGCGGAAGAAGGAAAAACATCTAGAGGCGGGTCCCCTCGGTGCGCCGGAAAGTCTGACCACCGCGCTCAGCCCAACCCAGTCACCGGCGAGCGCGGGGTGCCCCGAGCCCGTGCCCGGGCCCTTGAATAACACCACAGAGGGGCCCAGGCGCGGGCAAGAAAAGGAAAAGGGGGGGGCGGAGCGGGAGGCCTCGGCAGACATGGAGGTCTCCCTGACTCCGCGCGCCCCCAGGAACAAAAAGAGGCACCGCCCCAATGAGGCGGAGGGGGAACAACATCCCTCCGCGGAGGAGGCGGTGCCCGCCGCGTGTCCCGCGTCCCCCACCAGCGCCCCCAAATTGCGCTGCAGGCGCGAGGAGTCTTTCCCCGGGGAGGGTGAGGCAGTCGAGGCTGCCCAGCCGCTGCCTCCTGGGGAGGGCGTGGAAGATCTGCCTGTCGTGGGGGGCGTGGGGCCAGTGGAAGAATGCGTAGCCGCCGGGTCGAGCGTCCCGGGGACCGAGGCGGGCGGGGCCGAAAAGGCCGAACCTGAGCCCGCCCAGCCAATACACAACTTACCCCGGGATTTGCTCGACCCGGCAGAGAATGAAACAATTGATTTTAATGATACTGTAGATGCTGGGCCGGGGGGTGGCAGCGGGGAGGGGGAGGAACACCCACCCTCGCCCCTTACTTTGGAGCTGGAGCACTTGGAGGGCCTGGGGATTTCCTATGGCCGGGTCTCTCCTTGTTCTCCGGTTCCTGGGGCGGAGGGGGAACCCCTTCCGCTGTCATTTCCCGACCCGGCACCATTTTTAAAAGAGCCCAGTGGGGACTCCTCTGCCGACGATCCTGGGGGTGGGATCGGGGCAGTGCCAGGGCCGGTTGGAGCGGCCGGTTCATTTGCCGTACCTTGTGCGGTCGATGGGCCGGCTGCTGGCGGCCACCTCCCGGAGGAGGACGGGGACTCGGTGGGGGACGCGGGTGAAGACCTAGAGACCACCGCCAGGGAGGCGGTGGATCTGCTCGCGGCCGCCGCTGAGGCCCTCCTCGTTCCTGCAAAGGAACTCCGGGACTTTTTGGCCCAGAGCCGGGGTCGCCGCGACCAAGCCCGACTGGCCCTGGAAAAATGGTCCGAGCCGGAGCTGATCAAGGGGTCCGTCCGCGCCGCCGTTAAAACCTTGGCCGCGGGCGGGCCCTTGACAAAGGAGCAGCACCTTGAGCTGCGCGAGCTCGAGGGACTCCTCGCTGGGCTGCGGAGGGAGCGGAGTTCAACAAAAGACTTCGCTCCCTCCCCCACAATAGGTTAAGGTAGAGGTTGCACTATGCTTTTGCCATGAAGATAACCATAGCCAGCCTCAACATCAACGGCGGCAGAGGGGCACGCCGTAGATTTGACAATTTTTCGCTCCTGCGGGAGGGGAAATATGCGGTGTGCTTCCTGCAAGAAACCCACACCGTTCCGGGAGACGAAGCCACGTGGCTCCTGGAATGGCAAGGAGAGGTCCGCATGAGCCACCTCACCGCCATTTCAAGTGGGGTGGCCATCTTGCTGGGCCCGCATTTTCAGCCGGAGATCTTGGGGGTCGAGGAGCCCGTGCCAGGCCGCTTGCTGCACGTAACGGTTCGCCTGGGGGACGTGCCGCTCCATCTCGTGAACGTGTACGCCCCTCATCCCGGCCCGCAGCAGACGCGCTTCTTTGAAGAGGTGTCCGCTCTTCTTGGCTCCGTCGACGTCGGCGACTGCATTGTCCTCGGGGGGGATTTTAACTGCACCCTCGAGGCGAGGGACCGCTCCGGTGCCCCGCAGTGCATGACGGCGATGGAGAAGTTGAGGGACCTGGTCGGGTCCTTCGACTTGGTGGACGTCTGGCGAAATCTCCACCCCGACTCCAGCGCCTTTACTTGGGTGAGGCCTGGAGTTGGATGGTCTAGAGTCGACCGCCTTTACGTGTCTCGGGCGTACGTTTCCTGCGTCCCGGCGGCCTCCATGCGGCCGGTGCCGTGCTCGGACCACCACCTGGTGTGGGCGGAGCTCGCTTCGCTCCGCGCGAGGACGGGGTCCGCGTACTGGCACTTTAACAACCGGCTGCTGGAGGACGTGCGGTTCCAGGACTCGTTCCGTCGATTCTGGTCCGACTGGAGAAGGAAGCAGGGGGGCTTCCCCTCCTTGAGGCTATGGTGGGACGTGGGCAAGGCTCACGTCCGCGTCTTCTGTCAAGAGTACGCGAGGGGGTCGACCAAGAGGCGGGCGGCCAGAGTCGGGCGCCTAGAAAAAGAGGTGCTCGACCTGGAAGCCCGTCTCGGTCAAGTCGTCCAGGACCCGGCCCTGCGGACGGTGTACGAAGCGAAGAAGGCCGCGCTGAAGGACCTGCAGCTCGTCGGGTCCCGAGGCGCGTTCGTGAGGTCGCGGATCCGGTTCCTGCGGGATCTGGACCGCGGCTCCCCCTTCTTCTACTCGCTGGAAAAAAGGCAGAGTGTCCGTAAGCAGCTCTTGACGCTGCTGGCCGACGACGGCTCTCTCGTCTCGGATCCGGAGGGCGTCAACAACAGGGTCCGTGAATATTACGGGGCTCTGTTCTCTCCGGATCCGTCCAGCGAGGAAGCGCGTAGAGTTTTGTGGGAGGACCTGCCGAAGGTCGGCCCGGAGGGCGCCGAAAATCTGGAAGCTCCGCTAAGCCTGGCGGAGCTGACCGGTGCCCTCGCCCGGCTCTCGAGGGGAAAATCCCCGGGGCTGGACGGGCTGACCGTGGAGTTCCACAGGGCGTTCTGGGACGTCCTGGGGGGCGACTACGCGCGGGTCCTGGGGGAAAGTCTGGCGACCGGGGAGATGCCCCTCTCTTGGCGCAGGGCAGTCATCGTCCTGCTGCCTAAGAAGGGCGATCTCCGCCTCCTTAAGAACTGGCGCCCGGTCTCCCTCCTCAGCACGGACTACAAAATCTTCGCCAGGGCGATGTCTGCTCGCCTTGGTGCCGTGCTGGACCACATGATCCACCCCGACCAGTCATACACGGTCCCGGGCCGGACAATCCACGACAACATCCATCTGGTCCGGGACCTCATCCATTGCTCCCAGGAGGCTGGTCTGTCGGTCGCCTTCCTATCCCTCGACCAAGAGAAGGCGTTCGACAGGGTGGATCACGACTATCTGCTCGGAACTCTGCGCGCTTTCGGGTTCGGGACGCATTTCGTCGCCCGGATCCGACTTTTGTACGCCGCCGCGGAGTGTCTGATTAAGGTTAACGGGTCCTTGACGGCGCCCCTTCGCTTTAGGAGAGGGGTGCGCCAGGGATGCCCCATGTCCGGCCAGTTATACGCCGTTTGCGTGGAGCCTTTCCTGCGCCTCTTGCGGACGAGGTTGACGGGACTGGCTCTGCAAGGGCCGGGCGTGGAGGTCGTCCTCTCGGCTTACGCCGATGACGTGCTCCTCGCGGTAGAGGATCCCGCTGACCTGCGGAGGATGCGTGAGTGCCAGGAGATTTACTCGGCCGCGTCCTCCGCCAGGATCAACTGGGAGAAATGTTCCGGACTCCTGGTGGGTCAGTGGCGGGTGGACTCCCTGCCGGAGGAGCTCAGGCCTTTTGCCTGGAGCACGACCCATCTCCTCTATCTGGGAGTCTACCTTAGCCCCGACGAGGAAGCCTGGCCGGCGAACTGGCAGGAGCTGGAGGCCAAGGTCGCCGCTCGCCTAGGGCGCTGGACAGGACTGCTCCGAGTGCTGTCCTACAGGGGTCGAGCGCTAGTCATAAACCAGCTGGTGGCCGCAATGCTGTGGTACCGGCTGGTCACTTTGACCCCTCCCCCTGCGTTTGTCGCCAAGATACAGAAGAAGCTGGTGGACTTCTTCTGGAACAACAGGAAGCACTGGGTCTCTGTCGCGGTCTTGAGTCTCCCGCTTGAGGAGGGCGGTCAGTCGTTGGTGTGCGTCAGCGCCCAGCTCGCGACTTTCCGTCTTCAGACCCTGCAGAGATACCTTTACGTCGAGCCCCCTCCTAGGTGGTGTGCTCTGGCGAGGTATTTCTTCCGCCAGCAGCTCGACCTCAATTATGACACGCAGCTCCTGTTTGTGAACTTGGGGGGTGCCAGGACCGCCCTCCGGGAGCTGCCTGTCTTTTACAGGGAACTCATCAGGGTCTGGAACAAAGTCTCCACCAAGCGCAGCTCTCCGCCGGCTGGAGTGGCGGCCGTCCTGCAGGAACCGCTGCTCGGGAATCCGTACCTCCACGGCCGAGGCTTCATGTGGCGGTCGGAAGAGAGGGCTGTGGCTGGTGAGGTGACCAGGGTCAGGGACCTGCTCGATGGCGGAGGAGCGGGCTGGATGGCGCCAGTCACGCTGGCGCGGCGCCTAAATTCTGCCAACGTCCGCCGCGCGGCCGATGCCATCGAGTCGCTAAAAACAGCTCTGGGCCCTGACTCCGTTAGGTGTATCGAGGAGGCTCAAGCACGTGGGGAGATCCCGTCCGAACTGACCCCCGTCCGGACGGAATTCCTCATCGGCGCCAAACCCCGGAACCTCCCTCGGGGGCCGGCGCCTCACAACTTGAGCCGCCTCGGGGAAATCCCCTCCGTGCCTTTCAGTTCCGCGCGGAGGGGTTTCCTGTACGGGCTGCTCCTGCACACCCTCAACTTTGCCATCCTCGCCGGCCGTCCGGACACGCCATGGCGTACCATCTTGCCGTCCGGAGGAGGCGGGGGTCCCCGATGGAGGGCCCTCTACGCAGGGGTCCTCCCACTATTCATCGGGGACTTGGCCTGGAGGGTGGTGCACGGAGCAGTGCCGTGCAACAAATTTTTAAGCCGGTTCACGGACTCCCAGGCCGCCTGCAATTTCTGCGGTCTGGAGGAGTCCGTGTTCCATGTTTTTATGGAATGCACGAGGTTGCAGCCCCTGTTTTATTATTTGAAGGGGCTGCTCCTGAAATTCTGGCTGCACTTCAGTCCCACTCTCCTGATCTTTGGGCACCCTGTGCGGAGGGGAGCGGGTAGGTCCGAGGGCCTCCTCGTAGGACTGCTCCTGGGCACGGCCAAGGGTGCCATCAGCCGGTCCAGGCAGCGGGCGGTCGAGGGGGTCGTTCAACCTGACTGCCTGCCTCTCTTCCGCTCTTACATCCGATCCAGGGTGTCCTTGGAGATGGAGCACGCGGTGTCCACCGGTACGCTCGCGGCCTTCCGCGAGAGGTGGGCACCGGAGGGACTGGAGTGCATCATCACGCCCGGCAACCAAATTTTAATTTGATTTTACGTTTTAAAGTTTAATTTGTTTTAATTGCCGGTGCTTTTAGTGTCCCCCTCTCCTTTTATAGGGGGCACTGGAAAAAGGAAAAATTTGATTTTAGTGCCCCAAAAAAAAAAACACAAAAAAATAAATAAAAAAGGGGCCTTGTAAATGTCTTGTGTGTGTCATCCAGGTCGGGTGGCACGGATACATGTTTTATGTTTTTGCAGGTGAACTCCAAAAAGAGTTTCATGCACAAGGACCAATTGTGGAGCTGTGGAGGCGTGTCCTGCACAGTTGGAGCTGTGAGCAGTGAGGGAAGCAGCTAGCAACTTGAGCTCCTGCCTGGGGAGCCCTGAGACCAGCCCAGGAGGAGAAGGAAGGAAGGGGTTTCACACCAACTTCTATCCAGAGGGAGAGGAGGAGAAAGCAGAAAACTTTAACATCTTTATTACCATTCTGCAAAGAGTTGGAGAGAGGGGGAAAAGACAAACAACATCCAGTGTGGAAGGAGGGAGACTCAACATTTCTACAGGTGGGTGTGGGTGCATTTCCCCAAACAGACTTTGTTGTATCGGTGGGGGGAGGAAAGAAGACCACTGAGGGCCGGAACATCGCGGGGGGTGTGTGTGTGTGTGTGGTAGTGTGCGTGGGGGCTGTGCTTACAACTAGGCCCCCCCCACAATTGAAACCCCCCCCACCCCCAATTGCCTAGCCTGGGATAGCTGGAGCTACCAGGCTGAAGATTTTCATTAATCACCCAATTAAAGATCGTTAGGAGTGCCTGGTGGCTCCAGCTACCCCAGGTGAAGACATCTTCTCCCCCCACCTGAAGACCACCTCAAAGACTTTTGTGTTTTGCCATCTGGGGAGTGCACCCACCCACAGCTGCGAGGGGAGACCTGCCCTCGCAGTCCCCCCCCTTCCCACCCCCCTCTCTCTTTCTCTGTTACTCTGTTTCTCCCCTCTCTCTCTGAGAGCCTCTTTCTTCCAAATTTAATTTAAAAAAAAACCCATTTAAGACAACTGAGCAGAGGGAGCAAGGCCCCTCCCCAATTGCCAACTAGGGGAGAGGTGTGCCTCATTAAGGGCTCCTCTGCTCAGTCATTATACAAGAGGCCAATTAAGACCATTAAGGCCTGTGACTTTGGGGTGGGTGTAGCCCTTAAAGGGACCCCGTGATGGCGACCCCATCCACGCCGGTGGCAGGGCCAGCAAGGACGTATGCGCAGGCGGTGTCCACATCCACGGCACCTCCTGCGCCACCCGCTGCCCTGCCACCGTTCAGACTTATAACCAGGAAACACGGGGTCAAGAGCTACACTCACCCCACAATGAGCATTGAGGAGTGCGTGCGGGCGATGGCTGGGGTAGTCGGCCCCTCGGCCATTGTCGCAGCCTCCAAGATGTCTGGGAAGGCCGTGTTCTTCCTGGGGTCGGAGCGGGCGGTGTCCCTGGCCCTTGAAAAGGGGCTCACGGTGGGCGGGACGTTCCTGCCGGTGGACCCTCTCGAGGCCACCGCGCAGAGGGTCATCATTTCAAACGTCCCGCCCTTTGTTTCCGCTGAGCTCCTCCTCCCTCACCTACAACAACTGGGGGAGGTAAGGTCAGGGATCAACCCCATACCGCTCGGCCTCAGGGAGAGCAGCCTGCGCCACGTGTTCTCCTTCCGCCGCCAGCTCTTTGTCCGGCTGGCGCGGGAGGACACGACGGAGGGAGATTTTAACGTGGTGCACGAGGGGACTGCCTACCGCGTCTTCTGGACGTCGGACGGCGTGCGGTGCCATGCCTGCAGGGAGGTGGGGCACGTTCGCAAGAACTGCCCCGCCTCCAAGGCCGCCAAACCACCGAAGGCGGCCATAGCTGGCGCCGCCGTCACCCCTCCCCCTAGTTGCGTCCGCGTGCCGGGAGCCATGGGTGCGCGGGCATCGTCGGAGGCCTTTGTTTTCAGGGCCTCCGGCGGGGGGGAGGGAGAGCGTCCGAGCGGAAAGAAGGCGCGGAAGAAGGAAAAACATCTAGAGGCGGGTCCCCTCGGTGCGCCGGAAAGTCTGACCACCGCGCTCAGCCCAACCCAGTCACCGGCGAGCGCGGGGTGCCCCGAGCCCGTGCCCGGGCCCTTGAATAACACCACAGAGGGGCCCAGGCGCGGGCAAGAAAAGGAAAAGGGGGGGGCGGAGCGGGAGGCCTCGGCAGACATGGAGGTCTCCCTGACTCCGCGCGCCCCCAGGAACAAAAAGAGGCACCGCCCCAATGAGGCGGAGGGGGAACAACATCCCTCCGCGGAGGAGGCGGTGCCCGCCGCGTGTCCCGCGTCCCCCACCAGCGCCCCCAAATTGCGCTGCAGGCGCGAGGAGTCTTTCCCCGGGGAGGGTGAGGCAGTCGAGGCTGCCCAGCCGCTGCCTCCTGGGGAGGGCGTGGAAGATCTGCCTGTCGTGGGGGGCGTGGGGCCAGTGGAAGAATGCGTAGCCGCCGGGTCGAGCGTCCCGGGGACCGAGGCGGGCGGGGCCGAAAAGGCCGAACCTGAGCCCGCCCAGCCAATACACAACTTACCCCGGGATTTGCTCGACCCGGCAGAGAATGAAACAATTGATTTTAATGATACTGTAGATGCTGGGCCGGGGGGTGGCAGCGGGGAGGGGGAGGAACACCCACCCTCGCCCCTTACTTTGGAGCTGGAGCACTTGGAGGGCCTGGGGATTTCCTATGGCCGGGTCTCTCCTTGTTCTCCGGTTCCTGGGGCGGAGGGGGAACCCCTTCCGCTGTCATTTCCCGACCCGGCACCATTTTTAAAAGAGCCCAGTGGGGACTCCTCTGCCGACGATCCTGGGGGTGGGATCGGGGCAGTGCCAGGGCCGGTTGGAGCGGCCGGTTCATTTGCCGTACCTTGTGCGGTCGATGGGCCGGCTGCTGGCGGCCACCTCCCGGAGGAGGACGGGGACTCGGTGGGGGACGCGGGTGAAGACCTAGAGACCACCGCCAGGGAGGCGGTGGATCTGCTCGCGGCCGCCGCTGAGGCCCTCCTCGTTCCTGCAAAGGAACTCCGGGACTTTTTGGCCCAGAGCCGGGGTCGCCGCGACCAAGCCCGACTGGCCCTGGAAAAATGGTCCGAGCCGGAGCTGATCAAGGGGTCCGTCCGCGCCGCCGTTAAAACCTTGGCCGCGGGCGGGCCCTTGACAAAGGAGCAGCACCTTGAGCTGCGCGAGCTCGAGGGACTCCTCGCTGGGCTGCGGAGGGAGCGGAGTTCAACAAAAGACTCCGCTCCCTCCCCCACAATAGGTTAAGGTAGAGGTTGCACTATGCTTTTGCCATGAAGATAACCATAGCCAGCCTCAACATCAACGGCGGCAGAGGGGCACGCCGTAGATTTGACAATTTTTCGCTCCTGCGGGAGGGGAAATATGCGGTGTGCTTCCTGCAAGAAACCCACACCGTTCCGGGAGACGAAGCCACGTGGCTCCTGGAATGGCAAGGAGAGGTCCGCATGAGCCACCTCACCGCCATTTCAAGTGGGGTGGCCATCTTGCTGGGCCCGCATTTTCAGCCGGAGATCTTGGGGGTCGAGGAGCCCGTGCCAGGCCGCTTGCTGCACGTAACGGTTCGCCTGGGGGACGTGCCGCTCCATCTCGTGAACGTGTACGCCCCTCATCCCGGCCCGCAGCAGACGCGCTTCTTTGAAGAGGTGTCCGCTCTTCTTGGCTCCGTCGACGTCGGCGACTGCATTGTCCTCGGGGGGGATTTTAACTGCACCCTCGAGGCGAGGGACCGCTCCGGTGCCCCGCAGTGCATGACGGCGATGGAGAAGTTGAGGGACCTGGTCGGGTCCTTCGACTTGGTGGACGTCTGGCGAAATCTCCACCCCGACTCCAGCGCCTTTACTTGGGTGAGGCCTGGAGTTGGATGGTCTAGAGTCGACCGCCTTTACGTGTCTCGGGCGTACGTTTCCTGCGTCCCGGCGGCCTCCATGCGGCCGGTGCCGTGCTCGGACCACCACCTGGTGTGGGCGGAGCTCGCTTCGCTCCGCGCGAGGACGGGGTCCGCGTACTGGCACTTTAACAACCGGCTGCTGGAGGACGTGCGGTTCCAGGACTCGTTCCGTCGATTCTGGTCCGACTGGAGAAGGAAGCAGGGGGGCTTCCCCTCCTTGAGGCTATGGTGGGACGTGGGCAAGGCTCACGTCCGCGTCTTCTGTCAAGAGTACGCGAGGGGGTCGACCAAGAGGCGGGCGGCCAGAGTCGGGCGCCTAGAAAAAGAGGTGCTCGACCTGGAAGCCCGTCTCGGTCAAGTCGTCCAGGACCCGGCCCTGCGGACGGTGTACGAAGCGAAGAAGGCCGCGCTGAAGGACCTGCAGCTCGTCGGGTCCCGAGGCGCGTTCGTGAGGTCGCGGATCCGGTTCCTGCGGGATCTGGACCGCGGCTCCCCCTTCTTCTACTCGCTGGAAAAAAGGCAGAGTGTCCGTAAGCAGCTCTTGACGCTGCTGGCCGACGACGGCTCTCTCGTCTCGGATCCGGAGGGCGTCAACAACAGGGTCCGTGAATATTACGGGGCTCTGTTCTCTCCGGATCCGTCCAGCGAGGAAGCGCGTAGAGTTTTGTGGGAGGACCTGCCGAAGGTCGGCCCGGAGGGCGCCGAAAATCTGGAAGCTCCGCTAAGCCTGGCGGAGCTGACCGGTGCCCTCGCCCGGCTCTCGAGGGGAAAATCCCCGGGGCTGGACGGGCTGACCGTGGAGTTCCACAGGGCGTTCTGGGACGTCCTGGGGGGCGACTACGCGCGGGTCCTGGGGGAAAGTCTGGCGACCGGGGAGATGCCCCTCTCTTGGCGCAGGGCAGTCATCGTCCTGCTGCCTAAGAAGGGCGATCTCCGCCTCCTTAAGAACTGGCGCCCGGTCTCCCTCCTCAGCACGGACTACAAAATCTTCGCCAGGGCGATGTCTGCTCGCCTTGGTGCCGTGCTGGACCACATGATCCACCCCGACCAGTCATACACGGTCCCGGGCCGGACAATCCACGACAACATCCATCTGGTCCGGGACCTCATCCATTGCTCCCAGGAGGCTGGTCTGTCGGTCGCCTTCCTATCCCTCGACCAAGAGAAGGCGTTCGACAGGGTGGATCACGACTATCTGCTCGGAACTCTGCGCGCTTTCGGGTTCGGGACGCATTTCGTCGCCCGGATCCGACTTTTGTACGCCGCCGCGGAGTGTCTGATTAAGGTTAACGGGTCCTTGACGGCGCCCCTTCGCTTTAGGAGAGGGGTGCGCCAGGGATGCCCCATGTCCGGCCAGTTATACGCCGTTTGCGTGGAGCCTTTCCTGCGCCTCTTGCGGACGAGGTTGACGGGACTGGCTCTGCAAGGGCCGGGCGTGGAGGTCGTCCTCTCGGCTTACGCCGATGACGTGCTCCTCGCGGTAGAGGATCCCGCTGACCTGCGGAGGATGCGTGAGTGCCAGGAGATTTACTCGGCCGCGTCCTCCGCCAGGATCAACTGGGAGAAATGTTCCGGACTCCTGGTGGGTCAGTGGCGGGTGGACTCCCTGCCGGAGGAGCTCAGGCCTTTTGCCTGGAGCACGACCCATCTCCTCTATCTGGGAGTCTACCTTAGCCCCGACGAGGAAGCCTGGCCGGCGAACTGGCAGGAGCTGGAGGCCAAGGTCGCCGCTCGCCTAGGGCGCTGGACAGGACTGCTCCGAGTGCTGTCCTACAGGGGTCGAGCGCTAGTCATAAACCAGCTGGTGGCCGCAATGCTGTGGTACCGGCTGGTCACTTTGACCCCTCCCCCTGCGTTTGTCGCCAAGATACAGAAGAAGCTGGTGGACTTCTTCTGGAACAACAGGAAGCACTGGGTCTCTGTCGCGGTCTTGAGTCTCCCGCTTGAGGAGGGCGGTCAGTCGTTGGTGTGCGTCAGCGCCCAGCTCGCGACTTTCCGTCTTCAGACCCTGCAGAGATACCTTTACGTCGAGCCCCCTCCTAGGTGGTGTGCTCTGGCGAGGTATTTCTTCCGCCAGCAGCTCGACCTCAATTATGACACGCAGCTCCTGTTTGTGAACTTGGGGGGTGCCAGGACCGCCCTCCGGGAGCTGCCTGTCTTTTACAGGGAACTCATCAGGGTCTGGAACAAAGTCTCCACCAAGCGCAGCTCTCCGCCGGCTGGAGTGGCGGCCGTCCTGCAGGAACCGCTGCTCGGGAATCCGTACCTCCACGGCCGAGGCTTCATGTGGCGGTCGGAAGAGAGGGCTGTGGCTGGTGAGGTGACCAGGGTCAGGGACCTGCTCGATGGCGGAGGAGCGGGCTGGATGGCGCCAGTCACGCTGGCGCGGCGCCTAAATTCTGCCAACGTCCGCCGCGCGGCCGATGCCATCGAGTCGCTAAAAACAGCTCTGGGCCCTGACTCCGTTAGGTGTATCGAGGAGGCTCAAGCACGTGGGGAGATCCCGTCCGAACTGACCCCCGTCCGGACGGAATTCCTCATCGGCGCCAAACCCCGGAACCTCCCTCGGGGGCCGGCGCCTCACAACTTGAGCCGCCTCGGGGAAATCCCCTCCGTGCCTTTCAGTTCCGCGCGGAGGGGTTTCCTGTACGGGCTGCTCCTGCACACCCTCAACTTTGCCATCCTCGCCGGCCGTCCGGACACGCCATGGCGTACCATCTTGCCGTCCGGAGGAGGCGGGGGTCCCCGATGGAGGGCCCTCTACGCAGGGGTCCTCCCACTATTCATCGGGGACTTGGCCTGGAGGGTGGTGCACGGAGCAGTGCCGTGCAACAAATTTTTAAGCCGGTTCACGGACTCCCAGGCCGCCTGCAATTTCTGCGGTCTGGAGGAGTCCGTGTTCCATGTTTTTATGGAATGCACGAGGTTGCAGCCCCTGTTTTATTATTTGAAGGGGCTGCTCCTGAAATTCTGGCTGCACTTCAGTCCCACTCTCCTGATCTTTGGGCACCCTGTGCGGAGGGGAGCGGGTAGGTCCGAGGGCCTCCTCGTAGGACTGCTCCTGGGCACGGCCAAGGGTGCCATCAGCCGGTCCAGGCAGCGGGCGGTCGAGGGGGTCGTTCAACCTGACTGCCTGCCTCTCTTCCGCTCTTACATCCGATCCAGGGTGTCCTTGGAGATGGAGCACGCGGTGTCCACCGGTACGCTCGCGGCCTTCCGCGAGAGGTGGGCACCGGAGGGACTGGAGTGCATCATCACGCCCGGCAACCAAATTTTAATTTGATTTTACGTTTTAAAGTTTAATTTGTTTTAATTGCCGGTGCTTTTAGTGTCCCCCTCTCCTTTTATAGGGGGCACTGGAAAAAGGAAAAATTTGATTTTAGTGCCCCAAAAAAAAAAACACAAAAAAATAAATAAAAAAGGGGCCTTGTAAATGTCTTGTGTGTGTCATCCAGGTCGGGTGGCACGGATACATGTTTTATGTTTTTGCAGGTGAACTCCAAAAAGAGTTTCATGCACAAGGACCAATTGTGGAGCTGTGGAGGCGTGTCCTGCACAGTTGGAGCTGTGAGCAGTGAGGGAAGCAGCTAGCAACTTGAGCTCCTGCCTGGGGAGCCCTGAGACCAGCCCAGGAGGAGAAGGAAGGAAGGGGTTTCACACCAACTTTATCCAGAGGGAGAGGAGGAGAAAGCAGAAAACATTTCAACAACTTTTCACCATTCTGCAAGGAGTTGGAGAGAGGGGGAACAACCACAACAACCATCCAGTGTGGAAGGAGGGAGACTCAACATTCTACAGGTGGGTGTGGGTGCATTTCCCCAAAAAGACTTTGTTGTTTCGGTGGGGGGAGGAAAGAAGACCACTGAGGGCCGGAACATCGCGGGGGGTGTGTGTGTGTGTGTGGTAGTGTGCGTGGGGGCTGTGCTTACAACTGGGCCCCCCCCACAATTGGAACCCCCCCCACCCCCCCCACATTTGCCTAGCCTGGGATAGCTGGAGCTACCAGGCTGAAGAGTCATTAATCACCCTATTGAGGATCGTTAGGAGTGCCTGGTGGCTCCAGCTACCCCAGGTGAAGACATCTTCTCCCCCCACCTGAAGACCACCCCAAAGACTTTTGTGTTTTGCCATCTGGGGAGTGCACCCACCCACAGCTGCGAGGGGAGACCTGCCCTCGCAGCCCCCCCCCCTTCCCACCCCCCTCTCTCTTTCTCTTTCTCCGTTACCCTCTGTTTCTCCCCTCTCTCTCTGAGAACCCTTTCCTTCCAAATTAATAAAAAAAAACCAATTAAGACAACTGAGCAGAGGGAGCAAGGCCTCTCCCCAATTGTCAACGAGGGGAGAGGTGCCTCGTTAAGGGCTCCTCTGCTCAGTTAACATAAGAGGCCATTAAAGACCATTAAGGCCTGTGACTTTGGGGTGGGTGTAGCCCTTAAAGGGACCCCGTGATGGCGACCCCATCCACGCCGGTGGCAGGGCCAGCAAGGACGTATGCGCAGGCGGTGTCCACATCCACGGCACCTCCTGCGCCACCCGCTGCCCTGCCACCGTTCAGACTTATAACCAGGAAACACGGGGTCAAGAGCTACACTCACCCCACAATGAGCATTGAGGAGTGCGTGCGGGCGATGGCTGGGGTAGTCGGCCCCTCGGCCATTGTCGCAGCCTCCAAGATGTCTGGGAAGGCCGTGTTCTTCCTGGGGTCGGAGCGGGCGGTGTCCCTGGCCCTTGAAAAGGGGCTCACGGTGGGCGGGACGTTCCTGCCGGTGGACCCTCTCGAGGCCACCGCGCAGAGGGTCATCATTTCAAACGTCCCGCCCTTTGTTTCCGCTGAGCTCCTCCTCCCTCACCTACAACAACTGGGGGAGGTAAGGTCAGGGATCAACCCCATACCGCTCGGCCTCAGGGAGAGCAGCCTGCGCCACGTGTTCTCCTTCCGCCGCCAGCTCTTTGTCCGGCTGGCGCGGGAGGACACGACGGAGGGAGATTTTAATGTGGTGCACGAGGGGACTGCCTACCGCGTCTTCTGGACGTCGGACGGCGTGCGGTGCCATGCCTGCAGGGAGGTGGGGCATGTTCGCAAGAACTGCCCCGCCTCCAAGGCCGCCAAACCACCGAAGGCGGCCAAGGCTGGCGCTGCCGCCACCCCTCCCCCTAGTTGCGTCCGCGTGCCGGGAGCCATAGGTGCGCGGGCATCGTCGGAGGCCTTTGTTTTCAGGGCCTCCGGCGGGGGGGAGGGAGAGCGTCCGAGCGGAAAGAAGGCGCGGAAGAAGGAGAAACATCTAGAGGCGGGTCCCCTTGGTGCGCCGGAAAGTCTGACCACCGCGCTCAGCCCAACCCAGTCACCGGCGAGCGCGGGGTGCCCCGAGCCCGTGCCCGGGCCCTTGAATACCACCACAGAGGGGCCCAGGCGCGGGCAAGAAAAGGAAAAGGGGGGGGCGGAGCGGGAGGCCTCGGCAGACATGGAGGTCTCCCTGACTCCGCGCGCCCCCAGGAACAAAAAGAGGCACCGCCCCAATGAGGCGGAGGGGGAACAACATCCCTCCGCGGAGGAGGCGGTGCCCGCCGCGTGTCCCGCGTCCCCCACCAGCGCCCCCAAATTGCGCTGCAGGCGCGAGGAGTCTTTCCCCGGGGAGGGTGAGACAGTTGAGGCTGCCCAGCCTCTGCCTCCCGGGGATGGAGTGGAAGATCTGCCTGTCGTGGGGGGCGTGGGGACCGCGGAGGAATGCGTAGCCGCCGGGCCGGGCGTCCCGGGGACTGAGGCGGGCGAGGCCGAAAAGGCCGAACCTGAGCCCGCCCAGCTATTATCCAACTTCCCCCGGGAGTCGCTCGACCCGGCAGAAAAACAATTAAATAATTATGACACTGTAGATGCTGGGCCGGGGGGTGGCAGCGGGGAGGGGGAGGAACACCCACCCTCGCCCCTTACTTTGGAGCTGGAGCACTTGGAGGGCCTGGGGATTTCCTATGGCCGGGTCTCTCCTTGTTCTCCGGTTCCTGGGGCGGAGGGGGAACCCCTTCCGCTGTCATTTCCCGACCCAGCACCATTTTTAAAAGAGCCCAGTGGGGACTCCTCTGCCGACGATCCTGGGGGTGGGATCGGGGCAGTGCCAGGGCCGGTTGGAGCGGCCGGTTCATTTGCCGTACCTTGTGCGGTCGATGGGCCGGCTGCTGGCGGCCACCTCCCGGAGGAGGACGGGGACTCGGTGGGGGACGCGGGTGAAGACCTAGAGACCACCGCCAGGGAGGCGGTGGATCTGCTCGCGGCCGCCGCTGAGGCCCTCCTCGTTCCTGCAAAGGAACTCCGGGACTTTTTGGCCCAGAGCCGGGGTCGCCGCGACCAAGCCCGACTGGCCCTGGAAAAATGGTCCGAGCCGGAGCTGATCAAGGGGTCCGTCCGCGCCGCCGTTAAAACCTTGGCCGCGGGCGGGCCCTTGACAAAGGAGCAGCACCTTGAGCTGCGCGAGCTCGAGGGACTCCTCGCTGGGCTGCGGAGGGAGCGGAGTTCAACAAAAGACTCCGCTCCCTCCCCCACAATAGGTTAAGGTAGAGGTTGCACTATGCTTTTGCCATGAAGATAACCATAGCCAGCCTCAACATCAACGGCGGCAGAGGGGCACGCCGTAGATTTGACAATTTTTCGCTCCTGCGGGAGGGGAAATATGCGGTGTGCTTCCTGCAAGAAACCCACACCGTTCCGGGAGACGAAGCCACGTGGCTCCTGGAATGGCAAGGAGAGGTCCGCATGAGCCACCTCACCGCCATTTCTAGTGGGGTGGCCATCTTGCTGGGCCCGCATTTTCAGCCGGAGATCTTGGGGGTCGAGGAGCCCGTGCCAGGCCGCTTGCTGCACGTAACGGTTCGCCTGGGGGACGTGCCGCTCCATCTCGTGAACGTGTACGCCCCTCATCCCGGCCCGCAGCAAACGCGCTTCTTTGAAGAGGTGTCCGCTCTTCTTGGCTCCGTCGACGTCGGCGACTGCATTGTCCTCGGGGGGGATTTTAACTGCACCCTCGAGGCGAGGGACCGCTCCGGTGCCCCGCAGTGCATGACGGCGATGGAGAAGTTGAGGGACCTGGTCGGGTCCTTCGACTTGGTGGACGTCTGGCGAAATCTCCACCCCGACTCCAGCGCCTTTACTTGGGTGAGGCCTGGAGTTGGATGGTCTAGAGTCGACCGCCTTTACGTGTCTCGGGCGTACGTTTCCTGCGTCCCGGCGGCCTCCATGCGGCCGGTGCCGTGTTCGGACCACCACCTGGTGTGGGCGGAGCTCGCTTCGCTCCGCGCGAGGACGGGGTCCGCGTACTGGCACTTTAACAACCGGCTGCTGGAGGACGTGCGGTTCCAGGACTCGTTCCGTCGATTCTGGTCCGACTGGAGAAGGAAGCAGGGGGGCTTCCCCTCCTTGAGGCTATGGTGGGACGTGGGCAAGGCTCACGTCCGCGTCTTCTGTCAAGAGTACGCGAGGGGGTCGACCAAGAGGCGGGCGGCCAGAGTCGGGCGCCTAGAAAAAGAGGTGCTCGACCTGGAAGCCCGTCTCGGTCAAGTCGTCCAGGACCCGGCCCTGCGGACGGTGTACGAAGCGAAGAAGGCCGCGCTGAAGGACCTGCAGCTCGTCGGGTCCCGAGGCGCGTTCGTGAGGTCGCGGATCCGGTTCCTGCGGGATCTGGACCGCGGCTCCCCCTTCTTCTACTCGCTGGAAAAAAGGCAGAGTGTCCGTAAGCAGCTCTTGACGCTGCTGGCCGACGACGGCTCTCTCGTCTCGGATCCGGAGGGCGTCAACAACAGGGTCCGTGAATATTACGGGGCTCTGTTCTCTCCGGATCCGTCCAGCGAGGAAGCGCGTAGAGTTTTGTGGGAGGACCTGCCGAAGGTCAGCCCGGAGGGCGCCGAAAATCTGGAAGCTCCGCTAAGCCTGGCGGAGCTGACCGGTGCCCTCGCCCGGCTCTCGAGGGGAAAATCCCCGGGGCTGGACGGGCTGACCGTGGAGTTCCACAGGGCGTTCTGGGACGTCCTGGGGAGCGACTACGCGCGGGTCCTGGGGGAAAGTCTGGCGACCGGGGAGATGCCCCTCTCTTGGCGCAGGGCAGTCATCGTCCTGCTGCCTAAGAAGGGCGATCTCCGCCTCCTTAAGAACTGGCGCCCGGTCTCCCTCCTCAGCACGGACTACAAAATCTTCGCCAGGGCGATGTCTGCTCGCCTTGGTGCCGTGCTGGACCACATGATCCACCCCGACCAGTCATACACGGTCCCGGGCCGGACAATCCACGATAACATCCATCTGGTCCGGGACCTCATCCATTGTTCCCAGGAGGCTGGTCTGTCGGTCGCCTTCCTATCCCTCGACCAAGAGAAGGCGTTCGACAGGGTGGATCACGACTATCTGCTCGGAACTCTGCGCGCTTTCGGGTTCGGGACGCATTTCGTCGCCCGGATCCGACTTTTGTACGCCGCCGCGGAGTGTCTGATTAAGGTTAACGGGTCCTTGACGGCGCCCCTTCGCTTTAGGAGAGGGGTGCGCCAGGGATGCCCCATGTCCGGCCAGTTATACGCCGTTTGCGTGGAGCCTTTCCTGCGCCTCTTGCGGACGAGGTTGACGGGACTGGCTCTGCAAGGGCCGGGCGTGGAGGTCGTCCTCTCGGCTTACGCCGATGACGTGCTCCTCGCGGTAGAGGATCCCGCTGACCTGCGGAGGATGCGTGAGTGCCAGGAGATTTACTCGGCCGCGTCCTCCGCCAGGATCAACTGGGAGAAATGTTCCGGACTCCTGGTGGGTCAGTGGCGGGTGGACTCCCTGCCGGAGGAGCTCAGGCCTTTTGCCTGGAGCACGACCCATCTCCTCTATCTGGGAGTCTACCTTAGCCCCGACGAGGGAGCCTGGCCGGCGAACTGGCAGGAGCTGGAGGCCAAGGTCGCCGCTCGCCTAGGGCGCTGGACAGGACTGCTCCGAGTGCTGTCCTACAGGGGTCGAGCGCTAGTCATAAACCAGCTGGTGGCCGCAATGCTGTGGTACCGGCTGGTCACTTTGACCCCTCCCCCTGCGTTTGTCGCCAAGATACAGAAGAAGCTGGTGGACTTCTTCTGGAACAACAGGAAGCACTGGGTCTCTGCCGCGGTCTTGAGTCTCCCGCTTGAGGAGGGCGGTCAGTCGTTGGTGTGCGTCAGCGCCCGGCTCGCGACTTTCCGTCTTCAGACCCTGCAGAGATACCTTTACGTCGAGCCCCCTCCTAGGTGGTGTGCTCTGGCGAGGTATTTCTTCCGCCAGCAGCTCGACCTCAATTATGACACGCAGCTCCTGTTTGTGAACTTGGGGGGTGCCAGGACCGCCCTCCGGGAGCTGCCTGTCTTTTACAGGGAACTCATCAGGGTCTGGAACAAAGTCTCCACCAAGCGCAGCTCTCCACCGGCTGGAGTGGCGGCCGTCCTGCAGGAGCCACTGCTCGGGAATCCGTACCTCCACGGCCGAGGCTTTATGTGGCGGTCGGAAGAGAGGGCTGTGGCTGGTGAGGTGACCAGGGTCAGGGACCTGCTCGATGGCGGAGGAGCGGGCTGGATGGCGCCAGTCACGCTGGCGCGGCGCCTAAATTCTGCCAACGTCCGCCACGCGGCCGATGCCATCGAGTCGCTAAAAACAGCTCTGGGCCCTGACTCCGTTAGGTGTATCGAGGAGGCTCAGGCACGTGGGGAGATCCCGTCCGAACTGACCCCCGTCCGGACGGAATTCCTCATCGGCGCCAAACCCCGGAACCTCCCTCGGGGGCCGGCGCCTCACAACTTGAGCCGCCTCGGGGAAATCCCCTCCGTGCCTTTCAGTTCCGCGCGGAGGGGTTTCCTGTACGGGCTGCTCCTGCACACCCTCAACTTTGCCATCCTCGTCGGCCGTCTGGACACGCCATGGCGTACCATCTTGCCGTCCGGAGGAGGCGGGGGTCCCCGATGGAGGGCACTCTACGCAGGGGTCCTCCCACTATTCATCGGGGACTTGGCCTGGAGGGTGGTGCACGGAGCAGTGCCGTGCAACAAATTTTTAAGCCGGTTCACGGACTCCCAGGCCGCCTGCAATTTCTGCGGTCTGGAGGAGTCCGTGTTCCATGTTTTTATGGAGTGCACAAGGTTGCAGCCCCTGTTCCACTATTTGAAGGGGCTGCTCCTGAAATTCTGGCTGCACTTCAGTCCCACTCTCCTGATCTTTGGGCACCCTGTGCGGAGGGGAGCGGGTAGGTCCGAGGGCCTCCTCGTAGGACTGCTCCTGGGCACGGCCAAGGGTGCCATCAGCCGGTCCAGGCAGCGGGCGGTCGAGGGGGTCGTTCAACCTGACTGCCTGCCTCTCTTCCGCTCTTACATCCGGTCCAGGGTGTCCTTGGAGATGGAGCACGCGGTGTCCACCGGTACGCTCGCGGCCTTCCGCGAGAGGTGGGCACCGGAGGGACTGGAGTGCATCATCACGCCCGGCAACCAAATTTTAATTTGATTTTACATTTTAAAGTTTAATTTGTTTTAATTGCCGGTGTTTTTAGTGTCCCCCTCTCCTTTTATAGGGGGCACTGGAAAAATTTGATTTTAGCGCCCCAAAAAAAAAACAAAAACCAAAAAAAAAGGGGCTTGAAAATGTCTGCTGTGTCACCCAGGTCGGGTGGCACAGTTTAATGTTGTTTATGTTTTGCAGGTAGACTCCTAAAAGAGTTTCATGCACAAGGACCAATTGTGGAGCTGTGGAGGCGTGTCCTGCACAGTTGGAGCTGTGAGCAGTGAGGGAAGCAGCTAGCAACTTGAGCTCCTGCCTGGGGAGCCCTGAGACCAGCCCAGGAGGAGAAGGAAGGAAGGGGTTTCACACCAACTTTATCCAGAGGGAGAGGAGGAGAAAGCAGAAAACATTTCAACAACTTTTCACCATTCTGCAAGGAGTTGGAGAGAGGGGGAACAACCACAACAACCATCCAGTGTGGAAGGAGGGAGACTCAACATTCTACAGGTGGGTGTGGGTGCATTTCCCCAAAAAGACTTTGTTGTTTCGGTGGGGGGAGGAAAGAAGACCACTGAGGGCCGGAACATCGCGAGGGGTGTGTGTGTGTGTGTGTGGTAGTGTGCGTGGGGGCCGTGCTTACAACTGGGCCCCCCCCACAATTGGAACCCCCCCCACCCCCCACATTTGCCTAGCCTGGGATAGCTGGAGCTACCAGGCTGAAGATTGTCATCAATCACCCAATTAAAGATCGTTGGGAGTGCCTGGTGGCTCCAGCTACCCCAGGTGAAGACATCTTCTCCCCCCACCTGAAGACCACCCCAAAGACTTTTGTGTTTTGCCATCTGGGGAGTGCACCCACCCACAGCTGCGAGGGGAGACCTGCCCTCGCAGTCCCCCCCTTCCCACCCCCCCTCTCTCTTTCTCTGTTACTCTGTTTCTCCCCTCTCTCTCTGAGGCCTCTTCCTTCCAAATTTACAAAAAAAACAAAAAAACAAAACCAATTAAGACAACTGAGCAGAGGGAGCAAGGCCCCTCCCCAATTGCCAACTAGGGGAGAGGTACCTCATTAAGGGCTCCTCTGCTCAGTCAATCTACAAGAGGCCTAATAAAGACCATTAAGGCCTGTGACTTTGGGGTGGGTGTAGCCCTTAAAGGGACCCCGTGATGGCGACCCCATCCACGCCGGTGGCAGGGCCAGCAAGGTCGTATGCGCAGGCGGTGTCCACATCCACGGCACCTCCTGCGCCAGCCGCTGCCCTGCCACCTTTCAGACTAATAACAAAAAAACACGGGGTCAAGAGCTACACTCACCCCACAATGAGCATCGAGGAGTGCGTGCGGGCGATGGCTGGGGTAGTCGGCCCCTCGGCCATTGTCGCAGCCTCCAAGATGTCTGGGAAGGCCGTGTTCTTCCTGGGGTCGGAGCGGGCGGTGTCCCTGGCCCTTGAAAAGGGGCTCACGGTGGGCGGGACGTTCCTGCCGGTGGACCCTCTCGAGGCCACCGCGCAGAGGGTCATCATTTCAAACGTCCCGCCCTTTGTTCCCGCTGAGCTCCTCCTCCCTCACCTACACCAACTGGGGGAGGTAAGGTCGGGGATCAACCCCATACCGCTCGGCCTCAGGGAGAACAGCCTGCGCCACGTGTTCTCCTTCCGCCGCCAGCTCTTTGTCCGGCTGGCGCGGGAGGAGACGACGGAGGGGAACTTTAATGTGGTGCACGAGGGGACTGCCTACCGCGTCTTCTGGACGTCGGACGGCGTGCGGTGCCATGCCTGTAGGGAGGTGGGGCATGTTCGTAAGAACTGCCCCGCCTCCAAGGCCGCCAAACCACCGAAGGCGGCCAAGGCTGGCACCGCCGCCACCCCTCCCCCTAGTTGCGTCCGCGTGCCGGGAGCCATGGGTGCGCGGGCATCGTCGGAGGCCTTTGTTTTCAGGGCCTCCGGCGGGGGGGAGGGAGAGCGTTCGACCGGAAAGAAGGCGCGGAAGAAGGCGAAACATCTCGAGGCGGGTCCCCTCGGTGCGCCGGAAAGTCTGACCACCGCGCTCAGCCCAACCCAGTCACCGGCGAGCGCGGGGTGCCCCGAGCCCGTGCCCGGGCCCTTGAATACCACCACAGAGGGGCCCAGGCGCGGGCAAGAAAAGGAAAAGGGGGGGGCGGAGCGGGAGGCCTCGGCAGACATGGAGGTCTCCCTGACTCCGCGCGCCCCCAGGAACAAAAAGAGGCACCGCCCCAATGAGGCGGAGGGGGAACAACATCCCTCCGCGGAGGAGGCGGTGCCCGCCGCGTGTCCCGCGTCCCCCACCAGCGCCCCCAAATTGCGCTGCAGGCGCGAGGAGTCTTTCCCCGGGGAGGGTGAGACAGTTGAGGCTGCCCAGCCTCTGCCTCCCGGGGATGGAGTGGAAGATCTGCCTGTCGTGGGGGGCGTGGGGACCGCGGAGGAATGCGTAGCCGCCGGGCCGGGCGTCCCGGGGACTGAGGCGGGCGAGGCCGAAAAGGCCGAACCTGAGCCCGCCCAGCTATTACCCAACTTCCCCCGGGATTTGCTCGACCCGGCAGAGAATGAAACAAATAATTATGACACTGTAGATGCTGGGCCGGGGGGTGGCAGCGGGGAGGGGGGGGGGGGGGGGGGGGGGAGGAACACCCACCCTCGCCCCTTACTTTGGAGCTGGAGCACTTGGAGGGCCTGGGGATTTCCTATGGCCGGGTCTCTCCTTGTTCTCCGGTTCCTGGGGCGGAGGGGGAACCCCTTCCGCTGTCATTTCCCGACCCAGCACCATTTTTAAAAGAGCCCAGTGGGGACTCCTCTGCCGACGATCCTGGGGGTGGGATCGGGGCAGTGCCAGGGCCGGTTGGAGCGGCCGGTTCATTTGCCGTACCTTGTGCGGTCGATGGGCCGGCTGCTGGCGGCCACCTCCCGGAGGAGGACGGGGACTCGGTGGGGGACGCGGGTGAAGACCTAGAGACCACCGCCAGGGAGGCGGTGGATCTGCTCGCGGCCGCCGCTGAGGCCCTCCTCGTTCCTGCAAAGGAACTCCGGGACTTTTTGGCCCAGAGCCGGGGTCGCCGCGACCAAGCCCGACTGGCCCTGGAAAAATGGTCCGAGCCGGAGCTGATCAAGGGGTCCGTCCGCGCCGCCGTTAAAACCTTGGCCGCGGGCGGGCCCTTGACAAAGGAGCAGCACCTTGAGCTGCGCGAGCTCGAGGGACTCCTCGCTGGGCTGCGGAGGGAGCGGAGTTCAACAAAAGACTCCGCTCCCTCCCCCACAATAGGTTAAGGTAGAGGTTGCACTATGCTTTTGTCATGAAGATAACCATAGCCAGCCTCAACATCAACGGCGGCAGAGGGGCACGCCGTAGATTTGACAATTTTTCGCTCCTGCGGGAGGGGAAATATGCGGTGTGCTTCCTGCAAGAAACCCACACCGTTCCGGGAGACGAAGCCACGTGGCTCCTGGAATGGCAAGGAGAGGTCCGCATGAGCCACCTCACCGCCATTTCTAGTGGGGTGGCCATCTTGCTGGGCCCGCATTTTCAGCCGGAGATCTTGAGGGTCGAGGAGCCCGTGCCAGGCCGCTTGCTGCACGTAACGGTTCGCCTGGGGGACGTGCCGCTCCATCTCGTGAACGTGTACGCCCCTCATCCCGGCCCGCAGCAAACGCGCTTCTTTGAAGAGGTGTCCGCTCTTCTTGGCTCCGTCGACGTCGGCGACTGCATTGTCCTCGGGGGGGATTTTAACTGCACCCTCGAGGCGAGGGACCGCTCCGGTGCCCCGCAGTGCATGACGGCGATGGAGAAGTTGAGGGACCTGGTCGGGTCCTTCGACTTGGTGGACGTCTGGCGAAATCTCCACCCCGACTCCAGCGCCTTTACTTGGGTGAGGCCTGGAGTTGGATGGTCTAGAGTCGACCGCCTTTACGTGTCTCGGGCGTACGTTTCCTGCGTCCCGGCGGCCTCCATGCGGCCGGTGCCGTGTTCGGACCACCACCTGGTGTGGGCGGAGCTCGCTTCGCTCCGCGCGAGGACGGGGTCCGCGTACTGGCACTTTAACAACCGGCTGCTGGAGGACGTGCGGTTCCAGGACTCGTTCCGTCGATTCTGGTCCGACTGGAGAAGGAAGCAGGGGGGCTTCCCCTCCTTGAGGCTATGGTGGGACGTGGGCAAGGCTCACGTCCGCGTCTTCTGTCAAGAGTACGCGAGGGGGTCGACCAAGAGGCGGGCGGCCAGAGTCGGGCGCCTAGAAAAAGAGGTGCTCGACCTGGAAGCCCGTCTCGGTCAAGTCGTCCAGGGCCCGGCCCTGCGGACGGTGTACGAAGCGAAGAAGGCCGCGCTGAAGGACCTGCAGCTCGTCGGGTCCCGAGGCGCGTTCGTGAGGTCGCGGATCCGGTTCCTGCGGGATCTGGACCGCGGCTCCCCCTTCTTCTACTCGCTGGAAAAAAGGCAGAGTGTCCGTAAGCAGCTCTTGACGCTGCTGGCCGACGACGGCTCTCTCGTCTCGGATCCGGAGGGCGTCAACAACAGGGTCCGTGAATATTACGGGGCTCTGTTCTCTCCGGATCCGTCCAGCGAGGAAGCGCGTAGAGTTTTGTGGGAGGACCTGCCGAAGGTCAGCCCGGAGGGCGCTGAAAATCTAGAAGCTCCGCTAAGCCTGGCGGAGCTGACCGGTGCCCTCGCCCGGCTCTCGAGGGGAAAATCCCCAGGGCTGGACGGGCTGACCGTGGAGTTCCACAGGGCGTTCTGGGACGTCCTGGGGGGCGACTACGCGCGGGTCCTGGGGGAAAGTCTGGCGACCGGGGAGATGCCCCTCTCTTGGCGCAGGGCAGTCATCGTCCTGCTGCCTAAGAAGGGCGATCTCCGCCTCCTTAAGAACTGGCGCCCGGTCTCCCTCCTCAGCACGGACTACAAAATCTTCGCCAGGGCGATGTCTGCTCGCCTTGGTGCCGTGCTGGACCACATGATCCACCCCGACCAGTCATACACGGTCCCGGGCCGGACGATCCACGACAACATCCATCTGGTCCGGGACCTCATCCATTGCTCCCAGGAGGCTGGTCTGTCGGTCGCCTTCCTATCCCTCGACCAAGAGAAGGCGTTCGACAGGGTGGATCACGACTATCTGCTCGGAACTCTGCGCGCTTTCGGGTTCGGGACGCATTTCGTCGCCCGGATCCGACTTTTGTACGCCGCCGCGGAGTGTCTGATTAAGGTTAACGGGTCCTTGACGGCGCCCCTTCGCTTTAGGAGAGGGGTGCGCCAGGGATGCCCCATGTCCGGCCAGTTATACGCCGTTTGCGTGGAGCCTTTCCTGCGCCTCTTGCGGACGAGGTTGACGGGACTGGCTCTGCAAGGGCCGGGCGTGGAGGTCGTCCTCTCGGCTTACGCCGATGACGTGCTCCTCGCGGTAGAGGATCCCGCTGACCTGCGGAGGATGCGTGAGTGCCAGGAGATTTACTCGGCCGCGTCCTCCGCCAGGATCAACTGGGAGAAATGTTCCGGACTCCTGGTGGGTCAGTGGCGGGTGGACTCCCTGCCGGAGGAGCTCAGGCCTTTTGCCTGGAGCACGACCCATCTCCTCTATCTGGGAGTCTACCTTAGCCCCGACGAGGAAGCCTGGCCGGCGAACTGGCAGGAGCTGGAGGCCAAGGTCGCCGCTCGCCTAGGGCGCTGGACAGGACTGCTCCGAGTGCTGTCCTACAGGGGTCGAGCGCTAGTCATAAACCAGCTGGTGGCCGCAATGCTGTGGTACCGGCTGGTCACTTTGACCCCTCCCCCTGCGTTTGTCGCCAAGATACAGAAGAAGCTGGTGGACTTCTTCTGGAACAACAGGAAGCACTGGGTCTCTGTCGCGGTCTTGAGTCTCCCGCTTGAGGAGGGCGGTCAGTCGTTGGTGTGCGTCAGCGCCCAGCTCGCGACTTTCCGTCTTCAGACCCTGCAGAGATACCTTTACGTCGAGCCCCCTCCTAGGTGGTGTGCTCTGGCGAGGTATTTCTTCCGCCAGCAGCTCGACCTCAATTATGACACGCAGCTCCTGTTTGTGAACTTGGGGGGTGCCAGGACCGCCCTCCGGGAGCTGCCTGTCTTTTACAGGGAACTCATCAGGGTCTGGAACAAAGTCTCCACCAAGCGCAGCTCTCCGCCGGCTGGAGTGGCGGCCGTCCTGCAGGAACCGCTGCTCGGGAATCCGTACCTCCACGGCCGAGGCTTCATGTGGCGGTCGGAAGAGAGGGCTGTGGCTGGTGAGGTGACCAGGGTCAGGGACCTGCTCGATGGCGGAGGAGCGGGCTGGATGGCGCCAGTCACGCTGGCGCGGCGCCTAAATTCTGCCAACGTCCGCCGCGCGGCCGATGCCATCGAGTCGCTAAAAACAGCTCTGGGCCCTGACTCCGTTAGGTGTATCGAGGAGGCTCAAGCACGTGGGGAGATCCCGTCCGAACTGACCCCCGTCCGGACGGAATTCCTCATCGGCGCCAAACCCCGGAACCTCCCTCGGGGGCCGGCGCCTCACAACTTGAGCCGCCTCGGGGAAATCCCCTCCGTGCCTTTCAGTTCCGCGCGGAGGGGTTTCCTGTACGGGCTGCTCCTGCACACCCTCAACTTTGCCATCCTCGCCGGCCGTCCGGACACGCCATGGCGTACCATCTTGCCGTCCGGAGGAGGCGGGGGTCCCCGATGGAGGGCCCTCTACGCAGGGGTCCTCCCACTATTCATCGGGGACTTGGCCTGGAGGGTGGTGCACGGAGCAGTGCCGTGCAACAAATTTTTAAGCCGGTTCACGGACTCCCAGGCCGCCTGCAATTTCTGCGGTCTGGAGGAGTCCGTGTTCCATGTTTTTATGGAATGCACGAGGTTGCAGCCCCTGTTTTATTATTTGAAGGGGCTGCTCCTGAAATTCTGGCTGCACTTCAGTCCCACTCTCCTGATCTTTGGGCACCCTGTGCGGAGGGGAGCGGGTAGGTCCGAGGGCCTCCTCGTAGGACTGCTCCTGGGCACGGCCAAGGGTGCCATCAGCCGGTCCAGGCAGCGGGCGGTCGAGGGGGTCGTTCAACCTGACTGCCTGCCTCTCTTCCGCTCTTACATCCGATCCAGGGTGTCCTTGGAGATGGAGCACGCGGTGTCCACCGGTACGCTCGCGGCCTTCCGCGAGAGGTGGGCACCGGAGGGACTGGAGTGCATCATCACGCCCGGCAACCAAATTTTAATTTGATTTTACGTTTTAAAGTTTAATTTGTTTTAATTGCCGGTGCTTTTAGTGTCCCCCTCTCCTTTTATAGGGGGCACTGGAAAAAGGAAAAATTTGATTTTAGTGCCCCAAAAAAAAAAACACAAAAAAATAAATAAAAAAGGGGCCTTGTAAATGTCTTGTGTGTGTCATCCAGGTCGGGTGGCACGGATACATGTTTTATGTTTTTGCAGGTGAACTCCAAAAAGAGTTTCATGCACAAGGACCAATTGTGGAGCTGTGGAGGCGTGTCCTGCTCAGTAGGAACTGTGAGCAGTGCTGAGAGCAGCTAGCAACTTGAGCTCCTGCCTGGAGAGTCCTGAGACCAGCCCAGGAAGAGGAGGAAGGAAGGGGCTTCACCATCAACTTTAACCCAGAGGGAGAGGAGGAAGCAGAAAACTTTGAACATCTTTACCATTCTGCAAGGAGTTGGAGAGAGGGGGAAAAACCACAACAACCATCCAGTGTGGAAGGAGGGAGACTCAACTACTCTACAGGTGGGTGTGGGTGCATTTCCCCAAACAGACTTTGTTGTATCGGTGGGGGGAGGAAAGAAGACCACTGAGGGCCGGAACATCGCGGGGGGTGTGTGTGTGTGTGGAAGTGTGCGTGGGGGCCGTGCTTACAACTAGGCCCCCCCCCACAATTGGAACCCCCCCCACCCCCCCACATTTGCCTAGCCTGGGATAGCTGGAGCTACCAGGCTGAAGATTGTTATTAATTACCCAATTAGAGATCGTTAGGAGTGCCTGGTGGCTCCAGCTACCCCAGGTGAAGACATCTTCTCCCCCCACCTGAAGACCACCCCAAGGACTTTTGTGTTTTTGCCATCTGGGGAGTGCACCCACCCACAGCTGCGAGGGGAGACCTGCCCTCGCAGTCCCCCCCCCCCCCTTCCCACCCCCCTCTCTCTTTCTCTGCTACTCTGTTTCTCCCCTCTCTCTCTGAGGCCTCTTCCTTCCAAATTTACAAAAAAAAACAATTAAGACAACTGAGCAGAGGGAGCAAGGCCTCTCCCCAATTGCCAACTAGGGGAGAGGTACCTCGTTAAGGGCTCCTCTGCTCAGTCAATCTACAAGAGGCCTAATAAAGACCATTAAGGCCTGTGACTTTGGGGTGGGTGTAGCCCTTAAAGGGACCCCGTGATGGCGACCCCATCCACGCCGGTGGCAGGGCCAGCAAGGACGTATGCGCAGGCGGTGTCCACATCCACGGCACCTCCTGCGCCACCCGCTGCCCTGCCACCATTCAGACTTATAACCAGGAAACACGGGGTCAAGAGCTACACTCACCCCACAATGAGCATTGAGGAGTGCGTGCGGGCGATGGCTGGGGTAGTCGGCCCCTCGGCCATTGTCGCAGCCTCCAAGATGTCTGGGAAGGCCGTGTTCTTCCTGGGGTCGGAGCGGGCGGTGTCCCTGGCCCTTGAAAAGGGGCTCACGGTGGGCGGGACGTTCCTGCCGGTGGACCCTCTCGAGGCCACCGCGCAGAGGGTCATCGTTTCAAACGTCCCGCCCTTTGTTTCCGCTGAGCTCCTCCTCCCTCACCTACAACAACTGGGGGAGGTAAGGTCAGGGATCAACCCCATACCGCTCGGCCTCAGGGAGAACAGCCTGCGCCACGTGTTCTCCTTCCGCCGCCAGCTCTTTGTCCGGCTGGCGCGGGAGGAGACGACGGAAGGTCATTTTAATGTGGTGCACGAGGGGACTGCCTACCGCGTCTTCTGGACGTCGGACGGCGTGCGGTGCCATGCCTGCAGGGAGGTGGGGCACGTTCGCAAGAACTGCCCCGCCTCCAAGGCCGCCAAACCACCGAAGGCGGCCAAGGCTGGCGCCGCCGCCACCCCTCCCCCTAGTTGCGTCCGCGTGCCGGGAGCCATGGGTGCGCGGGCATCGTCGGAGGCCTTTGTTTTCAGGGCCTCCGGCGGGGGGGAGGGAGAGCGTCCGAGCGGAAAGAAGGCGCGGAAGAAGGAAAAACATCTAGAGGCGGGTCCCCTCGGTGCGCCGGAAAGTCTGACCACCGCGCTCAGCCCAACCCAGTCACCGGCGAGCGCGGGGTGCCCCGAGCCCGTGCCCGGGCCCTTGAATAACACCACAGAGGGGCCCAGGCGCGGGCAAGAAAAGGAAAAGGGGGGGGCGGAGCGGGAGGCCTCGGCAGACATGGAGGTCTCCCTGACTCCGCGCGCCCCCAGGAACAAAAAGAGGCACCGCCCCAATGAGGCGGAGGGGGAACAACATCCCTCCGCGGAGGAGGCGGTGCCCGCCGCGTGTCCCGCGTCCCCCACCAGCGCCCCCAAATTGCGCTGCAGGCGCGAGGAGTCTTTCCCCGGGGAGGGTGAGGCAGTCGAGGCTGCCCAGCCGCTGCCTCCTGGGGAGGGCGTGGAAGATCTGCCTGTCGTGGGGGGCGTGGGGCCAGTGGAAGAATGCGTAGCCGCCGGGTCGAGCGTCCCGGGGACCGAGGCGGGCGGGGCCGAAAAGGCCGAACCTGAGCCCGCCCAGCCAATACACAACTTACCCCGGGATTTGCTCGACCCGGCAGAGAATGAAACAATTGATTTTAATGATACTGTAGATGCTGGGCCGGGGGGTGGCAGCGGGGAGGGGGAGGAACACCCACCCTCGCCCCTTACTTTGGAGCTGGAGCACTTGGAGGGCCTGGGGATTTCCTATGGCCGGGTCTCTCCTTGTTCTCCGGTTCCTGGGGCGGAGGGGGAACCCCTTCCGCTGTCATTTCCCGACCCGGCACCATTTTTAAAAGAGCCCAGTGGGGACTCCTCTGCCGACGATCCTGGGGGTGGGATCGGGGCAGTGCCAGGGCCGGTTGGAGCGGCCGGTTCATTTGCCGTACCTTGTGCGGTCGATGGGCCGGCTGCTGGCGGCCACCTCCCGGAGGAGGACGGGGACTCGGTGGGGGACGCGGGTGAAGACCTAGAGACCACCGCCAGGGAGGCGGTGGATCTGCTCGCGGCCGCCGCTGAGGCCCTCCTCGTTCCTGCAAAGGAACTCCGGGACTTTTTGGCCCAGAGCCGGGGTCGCCGCGACCAAGCCCGACTGGCCCTGGAAAAATGGTCCGAGCCGGAGCTGATCAAGGGGTCCGTCCGCGCCGCCGTTAAAACCTTGGCCGCGGGCGGGCCCTTGACAAAGGAGCAGCACCTTGAGCTGCGCGAGCTCGAGGGACTCCTCGCTGGGCTGCGGAGGGAGCGGAGTTCAACAAAAGACTTCGCTCCCTCCCCCACAATAGGTTAAGGTAGAGGTTGCACTATGCTTTTGCCATGAAGATAACCATAGCCAGCCTCAACATCAACGGCGGCAGAGGGGCACGCCGTAGATTTGACAATTTTTCGCTCCTGCGGGAGGGGAAATATGCGGTGTGCTTCCTGCAAGAAACCCACACCGTTCCGGGAGACGAAGCCACGTGGCTCCTGGAATGGCAAGGAGAGGTCCGCATGAGCCACCTCACCGCCATTTCAAGTGGGGTGGCCATCTTGCTGGGCCCGCATTTTCAGCCGGAGATCTTGGGGGTCGAGGAGCCCGTGCCAGGCCGCTTGCTGCACGTAACGGTTCGCCTGGGGGACGTGCCGCTCCATCTCGTGAACGTGTACGCCCCTCATCCCGGCCCGCAGCAGACGCGCTTCTTTGAAGAGGTGTCCGCTCTTCTTGGCTCCGTCGACGTCGGCGACTGCATTGTCCTCGGGGGGGATTTTAACTGCACCCTCGAGGCGAGGGACCGCTCCGGTGCCCCGCAGTGCATGACGGCGATGGAGAAGTTGAGGGACCTGGTCGGGTCCTTCGACTTGGTGGACGTCTGGCGAAATCTCCACCCCGACTCCAGCGCCTTTACTTGGGTGAGGCCTGGAGTTGGATGGTCTAGAGTCGACCGCCTTTACGTGTCTCGGGCGTACGTTTCCTGCGTCCCGGCGGCCTCCATGCGGCCGGTGCCGTGCTCGGACCACCACCTGGTGTGGGCGGAGCTCGCTTCGCTCCGCGCGAGGACGGGGTCCGCGTACTGGCACTTTAACAACCGGCTGCTGGAGGACGTGCGGTTCCAGGACTCGTTCCGTCGATTCTGGTCCGACTGGAGAAGGAAGCAGGGGGGCTTCCCCTCCTTGAGGCTATGGTGGGACGTGGGCAAGGCTCACGTCCGCGTCTTCTGTCAAGAGTACGCGAGGGGGTCGACCAAGAGGCGGGCGGCCAGAGTCGGGCGCCTAGAAAAAGAGGTGCTCGACCTGGAAGCCCGTCTCGGTCAAGTCGTCCAGGACCCGGCCCTGCGGACGGTGTACGAAGCGAAGAAGGCCGCGCTGAAGGACCTGCAGCTCGTCGGGTCCCGAGGCGCGTTCGTGAGGTCGCGGATCCGGTTCCTGCGGGATCTGGACCGCGGCTCCCCCTTCTTCTACTCGCTGGAAAAAAGGCAGAGTGTCCGTAAGCAGCTCTTGACGCTGCTGGCCGACGACGGCTCTCTCGTCTCGGATCCGGAGGGCGTCAACAACAGGGTCCGTGAATATTACGGGGCTCTGTTCTCTCCGGATCCGTCCAGCGAGGAAGCGCGTAGAGTTTTGTGGGAGGACCTGCCGAAGGTCGGCCCGGAGGGCGCCGAAAATCTGGAAGCTCCGCTAAGCCTGGCGGAGCTGACCGGTGCCCTCGCCCGGCTCTCGAGGGGAAAATCCCCGGGGCTGGACGGGCTGACCGTGGAGTTCCACAGGGCGTTCTGGGACGTCCTGGGGGGCGACTACGCGCGGGTCCTGGGGGAAAGTCTGGCGACCGGGGAGATGCCCCTCTCTTGGCGCAGGGCAGTCATCGTCCTGCTGCCTAAGAAGGGCGATCTCCGCCTCCTTAAGAACTGGCGCCCGGTCTCCCTCCTCAGCACGGACTACAAAATCTTCGCCAGGGCGATGTCTGCTCGCCTTGGTGCCGTGCTGGACCACATGATCCACCCCGACCAGTCATACACGGTCCCGGGCCGGACAATCCACGACAACATCCATCTGGTCCGGGACCTCATCCATTGCTCCCAGGAGGCTGGTCTGTCGGTCGCCTTCCTATCCCTCGACCAAGAGAAGGCGTTCGACAGGGTGGATCACGACTATCTGCTCGGAACTCTGCGCGCTTTCGGGTTCGGGACGCATTTCGTCGCCCGGATCCGACTTTTGTACGCCGCCGCGGAGTGTCTGATTAAGGTTAACGGGTCCTTGACGGCGCCCCTTCGCTTTAGGAGAGGGGTGCGCCAGGGATGCCCCATGTCCGGCCAGTTATACGCCGTTTGCGTGGAGCCTTTCCTGCGCCTCTTGCGGACGAGGTTGACGGGACTGGCTCTGCAAGGGCCGGGCGTGGAGGTCGTCCTCTCGGCTTACGCCGATGACGTGCTCCTCGCGGTAGAGGATCCCGCTGACCTGCGGAGGATGCGTGAGTGCCAGGAGATTTACTCGGCCGCGTCCTCCGCCAGGATCAACTGGGAGAAATGTTCCGGACTCCTGGTGGGTCAGTGGCGGGTGGACTCCCTGCCGGAGGAGCTCAGGCCTTTTGCCTGGAGCACGACCCATCTCCTCTATCTGGGAGTCTACCTTAGCCCCGACGAGGAAGCCTGGCCGGCGAACTGGCAGGAGCTGGAGGCCAAGGTCGCCGCTCGCCTAGGGCGCTGGACAGGACTGCTCCGAGTGCTGTCCTACAGGGGTCGAGCGCTAGTCATAAACCAGCTGGTGGCCGCAATGCTGTGGTACCGGCTGGTCACTTTGACCCCTCCCCCTGCGTTTGTCGCCAAGATACAGAAGAAGCTGGTGGACTTCTTCTGGAACAACAGGAAGCACTGGGTCTCTGTCGCGGTCTTGAGTCTCCCGCTTGAGGAGGGCGGTCAGTCGTTGGTGTGCGTCAGCGCCCAGCTCGCGACTTTCCGTCTTCAGACCCTGCAGAGATACCTTTACGTCGAGCCCCCTCCTAGGTGGTGTGCTCTGGCGAGGTATTTCTTCCGCCAGCAGCTCGACCTCAATTATGACACGCAGCTCCTGTTTGTGAACTTGGGGGGTGCCAGGACCGCCCTCCGGGAGCTGCCTGTCTTTTACAGGGAACTCATCAGGGTCTGGAACAAAGTCTCCACCAAGCGCAGCTCTCCGCCGGCTGGAGTGGCGGCCGTCCTGCAGGAACCGCTGCTCGGGAATCCGTACCTCCACGGCCGAGGCTTCATGTGGCGGTCGGAAGAGAGGGCTGTGGCTGGTGAGGTGACCAGGGTCAGGGACCTGCTCGATGGCGGAGGAGCGGGCTGGATGGCGCCAGTCACGCTGGCGCGGCGCCTAAATTCTGCCAACGTCCGCCGCGCGGCCGATGCCATCGAGTCGCTAAAAACAGCTCTGGGCCCTGACTCCGTTAGGTGTATCGAGGAGGCTCAAGCACGTGGGGAGATCCCGTCCGAACTGACCCCCGTCCGGACGGAATTCCTCATCGGCGCCAAACCCCGGAACCTCCCTCGGGGGCCGGCGCCTCACAACTTGAGCCGCCTCGGGGAAATCCCCTCCGTGCCTTTCAGTTCCGCGCGGAGGGGTTTCCTGTACGGGCTGCTCCTGCACACCCTCAACTTTGCCATCCTCGCCGGCCGTCCGGACACGCCATGGCGTACCATCTTGCCGTCCGGAGGAGGCGGGGGTCCCCGATGGAGGGCCCTCTACGCAGGGGTCCTCCCACTATTCATCGGGGACTTGGCCTGGAGGGTGGTGCACGGAGCAGTGCCGTGCAACAAATTTTTAAGCCGGTTCACGGACTCCCAGGCCGCCTGCAATTTCTGCGGTCTGGAGGAGTCCGTGTTCCATGTTTTTATGGAATGCACGAGGTTGCAGCCCCTGTTTTATTATTTGAAGGGGCTGCTCCTGAAATTCTGGCTGCACTTCAGTCCCACTCTCCTGATCTTTGGGCACCCTGTGCGGAGGGGAGCGGGTAGGTCCGAGGGCCTCCTCGTAGGACTGCTCCTGGGCACGGCCAAGGGTGCCATCAGCCGGTCCAGGCAGCGGGCGGTCGAGGGGGTCGTTCAACCTGACTGCCTGCCTCTCTTCCGCTCTTACATCCGATCCAGGGTGTCCTTGGAGATGGAGCACGCGGTGTCCACCGGTACGCTCGCGGCCTTCCGCGAGAGGTGGGCACCGGAGGGACTGGAGTGCATCATCACGCCCGGCAACCAAATTTTAATTTGATTTTACGTTTTAAAGTTTAATTTGTTTTAATTGCCGGTGCTTTTAGTGTCCCCCTCTCCTTTTATAGGGGGCACTGGAAAAAGGAAAAATTTGATTTTAGTGCCCCAAAAAAAAAAACACAAAAAAATAAATAAAAAAGGGGCCTTGTAAATGTCTTGTGTGTGTCATCCAGGTCGGGTGGCACGGATACATGTTTTATGTTTTTGCAGGTGAACTCCAAAAAGAGTTTCATGCACAAGGACCAATTGTGGAGCTGTGGAGGCGTGTCCTGCACAGTTGGAGCTGTGAGCAGTGAGGGAAGCAGCTAGCAACTTGAGCTCCTGCCTGGGGAGCCCTGAGACCAGCCCAGGAGGAGAAGGAAGGAAGGGGTTTCACACCAACTTCTATCCAGAGGGAGAGGAGGAGAAAGCAGAAAACTTTAACATCTTTATTACCATTCTGCAAAGAGTTGGAGAGAGGGGGAAAAGACAAACAACATCCAGTGTGGAAGGAGGGAGACTCAACATTTCTACAGGTGGGTGTGGGTGCATTTCCCCAAACAGACTTTGTTGTATCGGTGGGGGGAGGAAAGAAGACCACTGAGGGCCGGAACATCGCGGGGGGTGTGTGTGTGTGTGTGGTAGTGTGCGTGGGGGCTGTGCTTACAACTAGGCCCCCCCCACAATTGAAACCCCCCCCACCCCCAATTGCCTAGCCTGGGATAGCTGGAGCTACCAGGCTGAAGATTTTCATTAATCACCCAATTAAAGATCGTTAGGAGTGCCTGGTGGCTCCAGCTACCCCAGGTGAAGACATCTTCTCCCCCCACCTGAAGACCACCTCAAAGACTTTTGTGTTTTGCCATCTGGGGAGTGCACCCACCCACAGCTGCGAGGGGAGACCTGCCCTCGCAGTCCCCCCCCTTCCCACCCCCCTCTCTCTTTCTCTGTTACTCTGTTTCTCCCCTCTCTCTCTGAGAGCCTCTTTCTTCCAAATTTAATTAAAAAAAAAACCCATTTAAGACAACTGAGCAGAGGGAGCAAGGCCCCTCCCCAATTGCCAACTAGGGGAGAGGTGTGCCTCATTAAGGGCTCCTCTGCTCAGTCATTATACAAGAGGCCAATTAAGACCATTAAGGCCTGTGACTTTGGGGTGGGTGTAGCCCTTAAAGGGACCCCGTGATGGCGACCCCATCCACGCCGGTGGCAGGGCCAGCAAGGACGTATGCGCAGGCGGTGTCCACATCCACGGCACCTCCTGCGCCACCCGCTGCCCTGCCACCGTTCAGACTTATAACCAGGAAACACGGGGTCAAGAGCTACACTCACCCCACAATGAGCATTGAGGAGTGCGTGCGGGCGATGGCTGGGGTAGTCGGCCCCTCGGCCATTGTCGCAGCCTCCAAGATGTCTGGGAAGGCCGTGTTCTTCCTGGGGTCGGAGCGGGCGGTGTCCCTGGCCCTTGAAAAGGGGCTCACGGTGGGCGGGACGTTCCTGCCGGTGGACCCTCTCGAGGCCACCGCGCAGAGGGTCATCATTTCAAACGTCCCGCCCTTTGTTTCCGCTGAGCTCCTCCTCCCTCACCTACAACAACTGGGGGAGGTAAGGTCAGGGATCAACCCCATACCGCTCGGCCTCAGGGAGAGCAGCCTGCGCCACGTGTTCTCCTTCCGCCGCCAGCTCTTTGTCCGGCTGGCGCGGGAGGACACGACGGAGGGAGATTTTAACGTGGTGCACGAGGGGACTGCCTACCGCGTCTTCTGGACGTCGGACGGCGTGCGGTGCCATGCCTGCAGGGAGGTGGGGCACGTTCGCAAGAACTGCCCCGCCTCCAAGGCCGCCAAACCACCGAAGGCGGCCATAGCTGGCGCCGCCGTCACCCCTCCCCCTAGTTGCGTCCGCGTGCCGGGAGCCATGGGTGCGCGGGCATCGTCGGAGGCCTTTGTTTTCAGGGCCTCCGGCGGGGGGGAGGGAGAGCGTCCGAGCGGAAAGAAGGCGCGGAAGAAGGAAAAACATCTAGAGGCGGGTCCCCTCGGTGCGCCGGAAAGTCTGACCACCGCGCTCAGCCCAACCCAGTCACCGGCGAGCGCGGGGTGCCCCGAGCCCGTGCCCGGGCCCTTGAATAACACCACAGAGGGGCCCAGGCGCGGGCAAGAAAAGGAAAAGGGGGGGGCGGAGCGGGAGGCCTCGGCAGACATGGAGGTCTCCCTGACTCCGCGCGCCCCCAGGAACAAAAAGAGGCACCGCCCCAATGAGGCGGAGGGGGAACAACATCCCTCCGCGGAGGAGGCGGTGCCCGCCGCGTGTCCCGCGTCCCCCACCAGCGCCCCCAAATTGCGCTGCAGGCGCGAGGAGTCTTTCCCCGGGGAGGGTGAGGCAGTCGAGGCTGCCCAGCCGCTGCCTCCTGGGGAGGGCGTGGAAGATCTGCCTGTCGTGGGGGGCGTGGGGCCAGTGGAAGAATGCGTAGCCGCCGGGTCGAGCGTCCCGGGGACCGAGGCGGGCGGGGCCGAAAAGGCCGAACCTGAGCCCGCCCAGCCAATACACAACTTACCCCGGGATTTGCTCGACCCGGCAGAGAATGAAACAATTGATTTTAATGATACTGTAGATGCTGGGCCGGGGGGTGGCAGCGGGGAGGGGGAGGAACACCCACCCTCGCCCCTTACTTTGGAGCTGGAGCACTTGGAGGGCCTGGGGATTTCCTATGGCCGGGTCTCTCCTTGTTCTCCGGTTCCTGGGGCGGAGGGGGAACCCCTTCCGCTGTCATTTCCCGACCCGGCACCATTTTTAAAAGAGCCCAGTGGGGACTCCTCTGCCGACGATCCTGGGGGTGGGATCGGGGCAGTGCCAGGGCCGGTTGGAGCGGCCGGTTCATTTGCCGTACCTTGTGCGGTCGATGGGCCGGCTGCTGGCGGCCACCTCCCGGAGGAGGACGGGGACTCGGTGGGGGACGCGGGTGAAGACCTAGAGACCACCGCCAGGGAGGCGGTGGATCTGCTCGCGGCCGCCGCTGAGGCCCTCCTCGTTCCTGCAAAGGAACTCCGGGACTTTTTGGCCCAGAGCCGGGGTCGCCGCGACCAAGCCCGACTGGCCCTGGAAAAATGGTCCGAGCCGGAGCTGATCAAGGGGTCCGTCCGCGCCGCCGTTAAAACCTTGGCCGCGGGCGGGCCCTTGACAAAGGAGCAGCACCTTGAGCTGCGCGAGCTCGAGGGACTCCTCGCTGGGCTGCGGAGGGAGCGGAGTTCAACAAAAGACTTCGCTCCCTCCCCCACAATAGGTTAAGGTAGAGGTTGCACTATGCTTTTGCCATGAAGATAACCATAGCCAGCCTCAACATCAACGGCGGCAGAGGGGCACGCCGTAGATTTGACAATTTTTCGCTCCTGCGGGAGGGGAAATATGCGGTGTGCTTCCTGCAAGAAACCCACACCGTTCCGGGAGACGAAGCCACGTGGCTCCTGGAATGGCAAGGAGAGGTCCGCATGAGCCACCTCACCGCCATTTCAAGTGGGGTGGCCATCTTGCTGGGCCCGCATTTTCAGCCGGAGATCTTGGGGGTCGAGGAGCCCGTGCCAGGCCGCTTGCTGCACGTAACGGTTCGCCTGGGGGACGTGCCGCTCCATCTCGTGAACGTGTACGCCCCTCATCCCGGCCCGCAGCAGACGCGCTTCTTTGAAGAGGTGTCCGCTCTTCTTGGCTCCGTCGACGTCGGCGACTGCATTGTCCTCGGGGGGGATTTTAACTGCACCCTCGAGGCGAGGGACCGCTCCGGTGCCCCGCAGTGCATGACGGCGATGGAGAAGTTGAGGGACCTGGTCGGGTCCTTCGACTTGGTGGACGTCTGGCGAAATCTCCACCCCGACTCCAGCGCCTTTACTTGGGTGAGGCCTGGAGTTGGATGGTCTAGAGTCGACCGCCTTTACGTGTCTCGGGCGTACGTTTCCTGCGTCCCGGCGGCCTCCATGCGGCCGGTGCCGTGCTCGGACCACCACCTGGTGTGGGCGGAGCTCGCTTCGCTCCGCGCGAGGACGGGGTCCGCGTACTGGCACTTTAACAACCGGCTGCTGGAGGACGTGCGGTTCCAGGACTCGTTCCGTCGATTCTGGTCCGACTGGAGAAGGAAGCAGGGGGGCTTCCCCTCCTTGAGGCTATGGTGGGACGTGGGCAAGGCTCACGTCCGCGTCTTCTGTCAAGAGTACGCGAGGGGGTCGACCAAGAGGCGGGCGGCCAGAGTCGGGCGCCTAGAAAAAGAGGTGCTCGACCTGGAAGCCCGTCTCGGTCAAGTCGTCCAGGACCCGGCCCTGCGGACGGTGTACGAAGCGAAGAAGGCCGCGCTGAAGGACCTGCAGCTCGTCGGGTCCCGAGGCGCGTTCGTGAGGTCGCGGATCCGGTTCCTGCGGGATCTGGACCGCGGCTCCCCCTTCTTCTACTCGCTGGAAAAAAGGCAGAGTGTCCGTAAGCAGCTCTTGACGCTGCTGGCCGACGACGGCTCTCTCGTCTCGGATCCGGAGGGCGTCAACAACAGGGTCCGTGAATATTACGGGGCTCTGTTCTCTCCGGATCCGTCCAGCGAGGAAGCGCGTAGAGTTTTGTGGGAGGACCTGCCGAAGGTCGGCCCGGAGGGCGCCGAAAATCTGGAAGCTCCGCTAAGCCTGGCGGAGCTGACCGGTGCCCTCGCCCGGCTCTCGAGGGGAAAATCCCCGGGGCTGGACGGGCTGACCGTGGAGTTCCACAGGGCGTTCTGGGACGTCCTGGGGGGCGACTACGCGCGGGTCCTGGGGGAAAGTCTGGCGACCGGGGAGATGCCCCTCTCTTGGCGCAGGGCAGTCATCGTCCTGCTGCCTAAGAAGGGCGATCTCCGCCTCCTTAAGAACTGGCGCCCGGTCTCCCTCCTCAGCACGGACTACAAAATCTTCGCCAGGGCGATGTCTGCTCGCCTTGGTGCCGTGCTGGACCACATGATCCACCCCGACCAGTCATACACGGTCCCGGGCCGGACAATCCACGACAACATCCATCTGGTCCGGGACCTCATCCATTGCTCCCAGGAGGCTGGTCTGTCGGTCGCCTTCCTATCCCTCGACCAAGAGAAGGCGTTCGACAGGGTGGATCACGACTATCTGCTCGGAACTCTGCGCGCTTTCGGGTTCGGGACGCATTTCGTCGCCCGGATCCGACTTTTGTACGCCGCCGCGGAGTGTCTGATTAAGGTTAACGGGTCCTTGACGGCGCCCCTTCGCTTTAGGAGAGGGGTGCGCCAGGGATGCCCCATGTCCGGCCAGTTATACGCCGTTTGCGTGGAGCCTTTCCTGCGCCTCTTGCGGACGAGGTTGACGGGACTGGCTCTGCAAGGGCCGGGCGTGGAGGTCGTCCTCTCGGCTTACGCCGATGACGTGCTCCTCGCGGTAGAGGATCCCGCTGACCTGCGGAGGATGCGTGAGTGCCAGGAGATTTACTCGGCCGCGTCCTCCGCCAGGATCAACTGGGAGAAATGTTCCGGACTCCTGGTGGGTCAGTGGCGGGTGGACTCCCTGCCGGAGGAGCTCAGGCCTTTTGCCTGGAGCACGACCCATCTCCTCTATCTGGGAGTCTACCTTAGCCCCGACGAGGAAGCCTGGCCGGCGAACTGGCAGGAGCTGGAGGCCAAGGTCGCCGCTCGCCTAGGGCGCTGGACAGGACTGCTCCGAGTGCTGTCCTACAGGGGTCGAGCGCTAGTCATAAACCAGCTGGTGGCCGCAATGCTGTGGTACCGGCTGGTCACTTTG
>NW_027251420.1:0-48434 GCF_044704955.1 Pristiophorus japonicus | reverse complement strand
CCCGACCCCTTTTATAACCGGAAGGTTGTTCGTGTCCTCCTTCGTGCCTGGCTTCGCTGCTATTTCTGGCCAATTTGTATGCCACTTCCTTGGCTTTAATACTATCCCTGATTTCCCTTGATAGCCACGGTTGAGCCACCTTACCTTTTTTATTTTTATGCCAGACAGGAATGTACAATTGTTGTAGTTCATCCATGCGGTCTCTAAATGTCTGCCATTGCCCATCCACAGTCAACCCCTTAAGTATCATTCGCCAATCCATCCCAGCCAATTCACGCCTCATACCTTCAAAGTTAGCCTTCTTTAAGTTCTGGACCATGGTCTCTGAATTAACTGTTTCATTCTCCATCCCAATGCAGAATTCCACCATATTATGGTCACTCTTCCCCAAGGGGCCTCGCACAACGAAATTGCTAATTAATCCTCTCTCATTACACAACACCCAGTCTAAGATGGCCTCCCCCCTAGTTGGTTCCTCGACATATTGGTCTAAAAAACCATCCCTTATGCACTCCAGAAAATCCTCCTCCACCGTATTGCTTCCAGTTTGATTAGCCCAATCTATGTGCATATTAAAGTCACCCATTATAACTGCTGCACCTTTATTGCACGCACCCCTAATTTCATGTTTGATGCCCTCCCCAACATCACTACTACTGTTTGGAGGTCTGTACACAACTCCCACTAACGTGTTTCGCCCTTTGGTGTTCTGCAGCTCTACCCATATAGTTTCCACATCATCCAAGCTAATGTCCTTCCTAACTATTGCCTTAATCTCCTCCTTAACCAGCAATGCTACCCCACCTCCTTTTCCTTTTATTCGATCCTTCCTGAATGTTGAATAGCCCTGGATATTGAGTTCCCAGCCCTGATCATCCTGGAGCCACGTCTCCATAATCCCAATCACATCATATTTGTTAACATCTATTTGCACAGTTAATTCATCCACCTTATTGCGGATACTCCTTGCATTAAGAGACAAAGCCTTTAGGCTTGTTTTTTTAACACCCTCTGTCCTTTTAGAATTTTGCTGTACAATGGCCCTTTTTGTTCTTTGCCTTGGGTTTCTCTGCCCTCCACTTTTCCTCATCTCCTTTCTGTCTTTTGATTTTGCCTCCTTTTTGTTTCCCTCTATCTCCCTGCATTGGTTCCCATCCCCCTGCCATATTAGTTTAACTCCTCCCCAACAGCACCAGCAAACACTCCCCCGAGGACATTGGTTCCGATTCTGCCCAGGTGCAGACCGTCCGGATTGTACTGGTCCCACCTCCCCCAGAACCGGTTCCAATGCCCCAGGAATTTGAATCCCTCCGTGCTGCACCACTGCTCAAGCCACGTATTCATCTGAGCCCACACTGCGATATGTGTGTGCACAAGGTCTGTGCAGCAAAGCTGGTCTCCAGTCGTCTTGGTTAACCCTTGCCACTGGACCCAAGACCTAGCTCTGTCAAGCCCGTGTGATGGCTGGGATGCAACGGCCACCACACATTAAAAAAATCCACGCACAGGCATCCTCCACCCTTCGGGATGTCGTTCGGGTCCATCATTGAAACACCTGTGAACTCATCCTTTTTCGGCGTGGAAGCAAGTCATCCTCGTTTCGTGGGACCGCCTATGATGATGATGATGATGGATACAGTAACGTCCCAACAGCTCCTTGACTGCAGGAGTGGGACCGTGCGGCGCTTCAGAAGACATGTCGAACAGGCAAAGTCACTGATTCAGTCTCATGTGCTCCTCCGATCTAGAATAGCAAAACACACGAGAAATGCTTCAATAATGGTTACACCTTATCTCCACATTTGCTAAAAAGTTGGCTGGTTGGTTTATGAGTATGATTGTAGCTTTGGGATTCTTACTTGAAATTCGCAAGAGTTAATGGGTTCAAATCCTGCATGAGCCCTCAATTTGCTGCAAATTTTGAATTTGCGTCAAACTTTTGCAAAGAAGGACTTGCATTTCTGCAGTGCCTGTCAAGAACTCATGACGCCCCAAAGGTCTTTACAGCCATGGAGTTACCTTTGAAGTGTTGCCATGTGAGGAAAGATGTGCCCAAATCATCCCACAAGTACCTCAACTCTTTGCGAAGGAGTTCATAGAATCATAGAAGTTTACAGCACAGAAGGAGGCCATTTCGGTCCATCGTGTCCACACCGGCCAACAAGAGACTATCCAGCCTAAACCCAATTTCCAGCTCTTGGTCCATAACCCTGCAGTTTACAACACTTCAGGTGCACATCCAAGCACTTTTTAAATGTGGTGAGGGTTTCTGCCTCTTCCACCCTTTCAGGCAGTGAGTTCCAGACCCCCACCACCCTCTGCGTGAAGAAATTTCTTCTCTAAACTTTCTACCAATTACTTTAAATTTGTGCCTCCTGGTTGTTGACCCCTCTGCTAAGGGAAATAGGCCCTTTCTATCCACTATATCTAGGCCCCTCATAATTTTATACACCTCAGTGAGGTCTCCCCTCAGCCTCCTCTGTTCCAGGGAAAACAAACCCAGCCTATCGAATCTGTCCTCATCGATAAGATTCTCCACTCCCGGCAACATCCTCTTAAGTCTCCTCTGTACCCTCTTCAGTGCAATCACGTACTTCCTGTAATACAGCGACGAGAACTGCACGCAGTACTCCAGCTGTGGCCGAACCAGTGTTTTATACAGTACAAGTATAAATCCCCACCCCATCTCTTGTAATCTGTGCCTCGGCTAATAAAGGCAAGCATTCCATATTCCTTCTTAACCACCTTCTCTACCTGGCCTGCTACTTTCAGGGATCTGTGGACATGCACTCCCTGGATTCTGTGAGGACCCAGCTGATTGGAAAACTGCAAATATAACGCCCCTATTTCAAAAAGGAGGCAGACAAAAAGCAGGAAACTATAGACCAGTTCGTCTAACATCTATGGTTGGGAAAAAGCTTTTGTGTGTGAGGCGAACGTGGTAACCGCAACACTGCGGAAACATCTCCACTTTCAGCACCAGGTCAGACGGAAATGTTAAGCGAGCAGGTGAACTGCTGAATCCCAGTTTTAAGGAGTTGGTCGTGGTGTCAAACAATGAGTTTCGCTTAATGATTAAAAATAAGAAATGTCAGAAGTTGGATTCAAACCCACACCTCCAGAGAAAACTGCGATCTAATCACAGCACCTTCGACCGCTCGGCGGTGTGTGTGGCCACCTGCAAGTTGATTTTGAACTGTTGTGTCCTGTCACATGAATTAAATGAGGGCAGCAGGCGTATCTCTGCCTGACACCGGGGAAACAATGAGACAGACCTTGGAACAAGGGTCTGGTTATTGCCAAACAGCAAAGAAAATAATAATTCTGAAAGAACAGTGACCCCGACTTGATTTGAACATGCAACTTCCTGATCTGGAGTCAGACGCGCTACCGTTGCGTCACGAGGCATACACAATGTGTTTGCGATGTTCCTCTATATGAAGCTTTCACAATACAAGGGGCTTTAAAATCCCTGCCCATTCCCACCAGGTGTCAGAAGCAGCGCTCACCTGCCAGTCACCGTATGTTTTTTTCTGAAACTTTTGTGTTGCGTTCATGGAAAAGCATCATTAATTAACCCGTCACCTTCTTTTGCACAATGAAAGAAATGCTAACTGAGGGACAGTCGATACTTCAATCATTTGTCCTGTGCTTTGGGGAGCGGGCAGGGAAGTGGACCTGAGTCCATGATCGCATCGGCCATGATCGTATTAAATGTCGGAGCAGGCTCGAGGGGCGTATGACCGACTCCTGCTCCTAGTTGTTTTGTTCTTATGTTCTTCTTATTGTTAACCCATTTTACACACTGTATTGCCGATGTCACCAGGAATCTGGAGCAACTTTTGTCAAATTTAACAGCACCGGTTATTCCTTCCGTGCAGAGAAAATAGAATCAGTCGTGAAGATAAAATCCCATGGTGATCATTTTCAGATTCAACACAGTAGGATTTCAAATAAAGTGAAAGAATTTTACAGTGAAAAGATTTGGAAGTGTTACTTGTATTTGTATCTTTAATTAAACTTTGTGGCGTCTGACTCCCGTTCATGCCTCTGCTGAATAAGAAAGGAGGGTTTGACGTTGACCAGACTGCACTGCCCCTGATATTTGTGAGCTCATCCTTTATATTCAGTCGTTTCTCGCCTTTTGATGGGCTGCAGTGTAGCGGATATCACGTTGGCCTCACACGCAAAAGGTCCCCGGTGGATCCGTTTTCTCTCACTGAAAGTTATGTACTTATTGGTTCAATCAAGTGCAATTCAGGAATAAGGGAGCCCTTTTACCAGTTGAATAAATAGCAAATAATGACAGCAAATGCTGAAAATCTCAGCAGGTCAGGCAGCATTTTCCAGGAGACAAAACTCTCCTCCGATTGTTCCCTTATAGCAAGTTTAAACATAATGTTTCTACCCAGAATCAAACCGGGTACTTTTCACATATAAAGCAAATGTTATAACCACTGCATTACAGAAACCTCTGGCACAACAGCCCCAACAGAGGGGAGCTGACCAGTGAGCTCCCTCTGTGCTGATCGGGAATGTGTTGGCTCACGTTAAACAACTTCTGTCCCACACTGAAAGTTCTCAATCCTTCTCCTCCGCTGCCCTTTACAGAAATGTCACGGATCACCCAGCCACCGTGTTCACTTCCACATCCTCACAGTGGGGCCACAGAGGCTCCTACCGTCTCCCCGCGATCAGCGAACTCACCCAGTTTGTAAAATTAAACCCCAAACACGTGCCCGGCAAAGGGCAGGAGAAGCCAGATAGTCTGTAAGCTCGGTCTATCACAGAAAGTATTGGTATTCATGGTGATTACAGCAATTATTAATCGTCTCACAAACCTCAATTATTTTTATGCGATGAATTGATCGAGAATTGAAACCAGTTTAGCGCGCCGGATCTTAACCCCTCGACCACCAGGGAACGGTTATGATACATATAGATATATTTATATATATTTATATATGAACCTGAATATCAACGGCTAGCTACCTAGACCTCATGGCGAACAGCAGTGCATCTAACTTTGAGTGAGAGAAATTGTTCCACAGTGATACCCATTTCATCTTTTGTTCCCTTTTAAACACTAGAAACTGAGACAGGGGGAATAAATAGAGAAATAAAAGCCCAGGGATATAGACAAGAGGAAGAGAGAAGGGGAAAGATACTGTCCCCACCCAGAACTAATGCAGAAACCCCTCTGCTGCGCTGGGGGTGGCCACCCACAGCCTGGATACACTAACGGGAGAACACCAGCGGCAGGTCGGGGCCATAAAAGGAACGGCGAGCGGCCCTGGGAGCAGCTTGGAGGTCCCGGGAGACTACTCCAGGGAGCAGCGCGAGCTGGTGCAGGAGGGCGGCGGCAGCGAAGAGTGACGTCATCAAGGTCCAAGTCGGATATTGGAGCGTGGGCAGATACAGCAGGAGCGGCAAGATCGGGGCGAAGGAGCGGCGAGAGACTGTAGAGGGACGTGATCGGTGCCCAGCAGAGGCATGAGTTCGGGGCCAGGGGCCCAGGGGCAGCACGGGCCAGCCCACACTGCGATATGTGTGTGCACTAGGTCCGCGCAGCAGAGCTGGTCGCCTGTCGTCTTGCTTTACCCTTGCCACTGGACCAAGACCTCGCTCTGTCAAGCCCGTGTGATGGCTGGGGTGCAACGGCCACCACACCTTAAAAAAATCCACGCACAGGCAACTTCCACCCTTCGGGATGTAGTTCGGATCCTTCATTGTAACACCTGTGAATTCATCCTTTTTCAGCGTGGAAGCAAGTCATCCTCGTTTCGATGGACCGCCTATGATGATGATGATGATGGATTCATTAACTTCACAACAGCTCATTGACTGCAGGAGTGGGACCGTGCGGTGCTTCAGAAGACATGTCGAAAAGGCCAATTCACTCATTTCGTCTCATGTGCTCCTCCGATCAAGAACAGCAACACACATTAAAAATGCTTCAATAATGGTTACATCTTATCTCCACATTTGCTAAGCAGTTGGTTTGTTGGTCTAGGGGTATGATTCTTGCTTCGTTGGTTGTTATTTGAAGTTTGCAGAAAAATCCTGGTTTCAAATCCCAGACCAGCCTTGAGATTGCATTGAAATTTTGCAAAGAAGGACTTGTATTTCTGCAGAGTCTGTCAGGAACTCATGATGCCCCAAAGCACTTTACAGCCGTTGAGTTGCCTTTGAAATGTTGTCATGTGAAGAAAGATGTGCCCAAATCACCTCAACTCTTTGCAAACGAGTTCATCGAATCAAAGAAATTTACAGCACGGAAGGAGGCTATTTCGGTCCATCGTGTCCGCGCCGACCAACCCGAGGCTATCCAGCCTAATCCTACTTTCCAGCTCGAGGTCCATAACCCTGCAGGTTACGGCACTTCAGGTGCACATCCAAGCACTTTTTAAATGTGGTGAGGGTTTCTGCCTCTACCACCCTTTCAGGCAGTGAGTTCCAGACCCCCACAGTCCTCTGCATGAAGACATTTCCCCTCTAAACTTTCGGCCAATTACTTTAAATTTATTCCTCCTTGTTTCCCTCTGCTAAGGGAACTAGGTCCTTTCTATCCACTATATCTCGGAACCTCATCATTTTATACACCTCAATGAGGTCTCCCCTCAAGCTCTGTTCCATGGAAAACAAACCCAGCCTATCTAATCTGTCCTCATGGCTAAGATTCTCCACTCCCGGCAACATCCTCGTAAATCTCCTCTGCACCATCTTCAGTGCAATCATGTCCTTCCTGTAATATGGCGACCAGAACTGCACGCAGTACTCCAGCTGTGACCAAACTTGCCCCACCGACCCCATCTCTTGTATTCTATGTCTCGGCTAATAAAGGCAATCATTCCATATTCCTTCTCAACCACCTTAGCTACCTGGCCTGCTACTTTCAGTGATCTGTGGACATGCACTCGCTGGATTCTGGGGAGGACCCAGCAGATTGGAAAACTGCAAATGTAATGCCCCTATTTAAAAAAGGAGGCAGACAAAAAGCAGGATACTATAGACCAGTTCGCCTAACATCTGTGGTTGGGAAAATGTTGGAATCCATTATTAAAGAAGCAGTAGCAGGATATAGAAACATCGAAACATAGAAAATAGGTGCAGGAGTAGGCCATTCGGCACTTCGAGCCTGCACCACCCTTCAATAAGATCATGGATGATCATTCAGCTCAGTACCACTTTCCTGCTTTCTCTCCATACCCTTTGATCCCTTTAGCTATAAGGGCCACATCTCCCTCTTGAATATATCTAACATCTGGCATCAACAACTCTGCGGTAGAGAATTCCACAGGTTAACAACTCTCTGAGCGAAGAAGTTTCTCCTCATCTCAGTCCTAAATGGCTTACCCCTTATCCCTTAGACTCCGACCCCTGGTTCTGGGCTCTCCCAACATCGGGACCTGTCCAGTCCCGTCAGAATTTTATATGTTTCCATGAGATCCCCTCTCAGTCTTCCAAACTCCAGTGATCTCTCGATCCCTTGATTCCTTGAGACTCGAAAAATGTATCTAACATAGCCTTGAATATATTCAGAGACTCAGCATTCACAAGCATGTGGGGCAGAAAATTCCAAAGATTCATATCCCTCTGAGTGAATAAATTCCTCCTCATCTCTGTCTTAAATGGCCGACCCCTTAACCTGAGACTGTGACCCCTGGTTCTAGACACTCCAGCCCGGGGGAAACAACCTCTCAGCATCTACCTTGTCAATCCCCTTCAGAATATTGTGTGTTTCAATGAGATCACTTCTCATTCTTCTAAACTCTGGAGAGTATCGGCCCATTCTACACAATCTCTCAACTTAAGACAGTCCTCTCATCCCAGGAATCAATCTGGTGAACCTCTGTTGTACCACCTCCCAGGCAATTATTTCCTTCCTCAAATAAGGAGACCAAAACTGTGCGAAGTACTCCAGGTGTGGTCTCACCAGGGCCCTGTACAATTGTAGCAAGACTTCCTTACTCTTGTACTGTGGGCTATATATTAGGTACTATGGGCCGAGTGCCCTGTTTTTTGGCTGTTTCGATGGTTGTATAAAAAGTTATTAAAATTGACAGCTGCTCAGGAAATATATTTGTATTTCCTTCAGTGTACTCCTTACTCTTCAAGGGCTAGATTTTCCCCAAGCAGTTTTGTCGGCGCACTGACTTCAAGCGCATCGACTTTGCGCGCTGGAAATGGCTCGGGGAAAAACTCGCCCCATCCTGGCCGCTGTGTACAGTCCCCGGAGTCCTGGCGTGGCGTCGATGGTGAAGTGGGGGGCGGAGCCAAATGCCTGCGCCGAAACCACTGCTGACACCTTCGCGCATGGGCAGTAGGGAGAGAAAACTTGGCACTCTGCCATTTTTAAACAGTGTCAAACCCGATGAAAAGCACAGCAGCTTCTCAGCTTCTCCGGTCGCTCGGCGGGCTCTCCCCCTGTCCCTCCCCGATAAAACGCACAGCTCCAGCAGCTGCAACTTCTCCGGTCCACAAGCTCACACTTCTCCGGTGTGTAGAGGCAGTATTTCCCCTTCTCTCTTCCTCTTGTCTATATCCCTCGTCTTTGTTGTCTGGATTTATACCCCCGGCCTCATTTTATGTGTTTAAAAGGGAACAAAAGATGAAGTGTGTGACACTCTGGAACAATTTCTCTCACTCAAATATATCTATTTAGTGAAGTGAAATAAAGAGCAATTAAAGAATAAGGGAGAAGCCACTGTCACCCTTTTGACAGGAGAATAAACTCGCCCATGGCTGTTCATCCACAGAAAGTTTAAACATAATCTTCCTGAACGGGATCCTTCCGCATGGAAAGCAAACGTGATAATGGCTCCACTGCGGAAACCGCTCTGACTAGAAGTACCGCAGAGGGCAGCTGACCAGTGAATGCCTTCTGTGCTGATCGGGAATGTGTTGGCTCACCTTAAACAACTTCTGTCCCTCACTGACAGCTGTCAATCCTTCTCCTCCGCTGCCCTTTACACAAACATGTCACTGATCCCCACCCACCACCCCACATCCCCATCGTGTTATCTTTCATGTTAGCACAGTGGGGCCGCGGAGACACCTACTCTCTCCCCGCGGTTAGTGAACTCAGTCAGTCTGTAAAATTAAAGGGGAACAAGTGTCCCGCAAAGGGCAGGGGAAGGAAGAGAGACTGTAACCTGGGTTTGATTGTTTGTCAAAGGCTACCCGTCCTGTTGTGTATTTCCAGCAGTTTCCTACTTTCACAGGTGGAGATACCGGGGCTGGACCATGCTCCTAAAATACAATGAGGTCGGGATAAAAGTTCCTCACATACTCAGGGCAAATTAAATGATTGTAGTTCTACAATGGATTAATTAATGATGTTTAAATCAATGAATCTTTTTTTCCAAATGAGATGCATGTAATTTTTTCTTCTAAGGTTTTAACTTTGATGGAAGTGCAATTTCCCTGGCCGGAAATCGACCCAGGGCCGCGGTGGTGAGAGCGCCGAATCCTAATCACTGGACCACCAGTGAACGCTGCGTTGCTGCATCGCTGCATCGTAATGCTTGGTGTCATTATTGTCCTTTTCAATCCACTTGTTTCACACCCAAACACATTGTAACCGTGATCTGAATTTAACGCCACGTCATTCTTTGAAATCACCTTTAAATGATTGGGTAAAACCACTCATTATACCACTAAAAAACAGCTTCGATTCCAGGTCAGGGTGGTAACTTCTGTAACAGCTTTTTTCAATTCAAAACCTTATAAAATTGAAGACATGCAGCTAATAAGAAAAAATAAGAATTAATTAAATCACAGTTAAATAACCGATAACCTTTTTCAGGATTAAATAAATATTAAATAAATAGCTACTGAGGGACAGTAGTATCTTTAAATATTCATTTTCTCTTCACATGTGATGAATTTTTATCCCTATCTCATTTACATGCTGTATGAGAAATTGTAAGTGTTTATGACTCAGTTGTATAACCATTGATTGTGTGTGTGTCTATTCTTGATAGGAGGAGCACTTGAGACCGAAGTTCCAGTTCGATATATGCATCAATAGAATCAATTTTCACCAGTTCCTTTAAACCCAATAACATAATTTATTTTGATTGGACTGGATGGAAGAACATGATCCATGTAAAAAATTGTTATCGTTTTACTTGTGCTGAATGCTCATAAAAGTATTGGAGTGGGAACTCACTGGATAACAGCAAAGCTTGCAATGTTTGCGGAATATATTCGTGCAGCCAAAATGCACAATGACAACCCGGAACTGTGCGGCACCGAATCCTCGGGGAAAAACATTAAAAGGCTTCGCCCGGAGATGGGTTTGGATTACCCACCTTTCAGTTACCAGCCGAATGCGCTAAACCATTGAAATACAGATACACACAGCAAGACATGCAAAACCAGGGTGTCAGTCAGTTAAAGCTTCAGATTGCTCCGACCGGTATCGAACTTATCCACTCTAAGTTGTACTTTTCCCAAGTAAAGTGTGGGACATTCATTGTGGATGTGTGGAAGCAGTCTGGTCCCGCACACTGCAGACACTTCCACGTCACCACCAACCAGCTCTCCCACAACCGGTGTGATCTACTTTCCAGCCTTCCAGTGCCTTGTCTGTGACGAAGTATGTTTCAAAAGTTTTGGAATAGTTGGTTCCATGGTGTAATGGTGAGCCCTCTTGATTTTAAATCTAGCGATCTGAGTTTAAATCTCGGTGAAACCTAAATTCTTGTTGTCCCAGCTGCTGAAAATTTGGGACAAACAAGTGAAAGACACCTGGTGCTGGTGGGCAGTTTTGTTGCCTTTTTCATTGATGCTTGATCTACAAGTCTAGTTGTCAAATTGTGTGCTCAACCGTCAGTTATCTGTTACAAATCAGCGGAGGACAAATCACTTTGTTGTCTAATGCTGCCTTTGCCTGCACAATGTGTGCTGAGATTATCTGTACAATATGCATTCCGCAGGATGAATAAAAGCAATGCTTTTTGAAATGCAGGCACTGCATGTTTTGCACTGGATAAAACGTTGCATTTTCTTTTCATTAATTTTACATTAATGCATTGCAATGCCAACGCACTTTTTACGTGGCAAGATCGATAATTAGCAGAGCGTAATGAAGACATCGCAAAGTTTCTGTTTAAAGAATGGACTCAGTCGAGAATATTTTGTGGATTTTATTTTTCTGAGACTATTTTCCCTGTGCTGGGGTCACCCTGCGCAGATATGTGAAAAAGCTGGTTTTGTTAAAACTCCAGAGACCGCATGGAAGTTCGCTCGGACAAAAGAGCTGTCAGTCATCCATTGACAAAAGAGCTGTCGGCCAGGAAGGGGGGCCACTGACAAAGCCACTCTAATTTGTAAAAGCACTTCTCACCTCCATCTCAGAAGGAGACACAGAACAATGAACCCACCAGCCTGGCCAGCCAAGGAGGAGCTGGGGCTTTCCCAACACAAAGGCTCAGAGAGATGCCCAGACTAAGGGCCATCAGCCCAATGCATGGGTGGGATGGCCCATCACTGACTAAGTACCCGTGCTTAGAAACAAAGGGGTTTTAAAGATTGGCGGGAAAGATAGGGGTAGCAAGACTCCCAGAAAGACAGGGTCCTTTCCACTTTATTTTTAGCTTGGAGATTGGTGTGAAGCTTGCAGCTTGCAGCTTGTGTCTAGAGAGAGCCCCCTCTCCCTCTCGCTCTCGCTCCACCGATCGATGTACCAGAGGAAGGGGCCGCAGTACTGCAGAAGCAGGCACCGAGACTGAAGACCAGGCAGTGCCTTCCCACAGCTGAGCTGAGCAAGGAAACGGGCTGCGTATGGTGGTGAACATGGTCGCGAGTGTCCCAAGCCAGTAACCAGATATCCCAGGCCAGCTGGGTAAGGGCTCAGGGTATTCTCAGAAGTGAAGCTATCCAGGGCTATTCTGGGGAGGGTAATTCATTGGTAGGGGTGGGGTTAGAAACCACCAGGGAATTACTGCGTGTTACTAGGTTCATTTCTGTACTGTATGTATATTGTTTGTAACCGGGATTTTATTCTCCACAGAGACATTTCGTTTAGCAGTGCATGTTTTAGCCAGTGTATGTCAGACCAAATAAATATACTACGATTTATCACTGAAGCATCCCTTTCCGTGACTCATTTAATTTACACTCTGAATAATAATTCCCGGATTTAGAACTTTCGTAAGGTGGGGGCGATTCAAACCGTCCGTCTGGCAATTGGGCGAGGATCACAAACACTTACAATATTTACGAAAGGATATACTTGCTTTGGAGGCAGTTCAGAGAAGGTTCACTGGGTTGACACCGGAGATGAGAAGGTTGACTTATGAGAAAAGGTTGAGTAGGTGGGGCCTCTACTCATTGGAATTCAGAAGAATGAGAGGTGATCTTATCGAAACGTATAAGGTAATGAGGGAGCTTGATAAGGTGGATGCAGAGAGGATGGTTCCACTGATAGGGGAGACTAGAACTCGGGGGCATAATCTCAGAATAAGGGGCCGCCCATTTAAATCTGTGATGAGGAGGAATTTCTTCTCTCAGAGGGTTGTAAATCTGTCGAACTCACTGCATCAGAGAGCTGAGAAAGCCACGACATTTAATAAATTTAAGACAGAGATAGCTTCTTAACTGATAAGGGAATAAGGCTTATGGGGAACGGGCAGGGATGTGGACTTGAGTCCATGATCGGATCAGCCATGATCATATTAAATGGTGGAGCAGGCTCGAGGGGCCATATGGCCTACTCCTGCTCCTAGTTCTTAAGTTCTTATGTTCTGAATAGCGAAACACAAAAAAATGCTTTGATCATGGTTACACCTTATCTTCACGTTTGTCAAACAGTTGGCTCGTTGGTCTCGGGCTGTGATTTCCCTTCGGAGTTGTTAATTGAAATTTATGAGGGGTCCCAGAGGAGCCCTGATATTGCTCGCATATTTTGAAATTGCATCGAACTTTTGCAAAGAAGGACTTGCATATCTGCAGCGCCTTTCAGGAACTCATGACGCCCCAAAGCGCTTTACAGCCATTGAGTTATGTTTGAAGTGTTGTAGTTTGGGGAAAGATGTGCCCAGATCACCAAACATGTACCTCAACTCTTTGCAAAGAGTTTGGTGCAAATAATCAGGCGTTACAGGGACTTAGACTTTCTTTGAATAAGTTCTGCTTGGACCTGCATTCAAGCTTGAAACAGCAACTGGGCTTCCATCTCACGGGAGGTTTGGGGTTGATGTGCATTGCTTTCAATCTTTGAAATTTCACCAAGCAAAGAAACGGTGAATCCAACTGTCCCTGTAAGCATTTAGTTCCCATTTAATCACAGGAATATCCGCAGTCAGGAGCTGAAAAGGAATTCAAACCTAATACCGGCTTCGGGACAATGAGAATACTTTGTCACAGACAAGGCACCGGAAGGCTGGAAGGTAGATCACATCGGTTGTGGGAGAGCTGGTTGGCGGTGACATGGAAGTGTCTGCAGTGTGCAGAACCAGACTGCTTCCACACATCCACAATGAATGTCCCTCCATTTATTTGGGAAAAGTACAACTGAGAGTGGACAAGTTCCATCCCGGTCGGAGCAATCTGAAGCTTTAACTGACTGACACCCTGGTTTGGGTTGCCTTGCACCTTCTATCTCCATCAGTCTCTGTGGCGCAATAGGTTAGCGCGTTCGGCTATTAACCGTAAAGGTTGTTGGTTCGAGCCCCACCAGGGACGAAGTGTTTAACTGTTTTTCCCCGAGTATTCGGTGCCGCACAGTCCCAGGTTGTCATTGTGCGTTTTGGCTGCACGAATCTATTCCGCAAATGTTGCCAGCAGTGTTGTTATCCAATTAGTTCCCACTCCAATATTTTATGAGCATTCAGTTCAAGTAAAACAATAACAATTTTTTACATGGATCATGTTCCTCCATCCAGCCCATTAGAAATAAATTATGTTATTGGGTTTAAAGAAACTGGTGGAAATTGATTCGATTGGTACATATATAGAACTGGAACTACGGTCTCAAGTGCTCCTCCTATCAAGTATAGACACACACACAATCAATGGTTTTACAACTGAGTCATAAACACTTACAATTTTAAACCATTCTCATACAGCGTGTAAATGAGATAGGGATAAAACTTCATCACATTTAAAGAGAAAATGAATGATTGAGGATACCACTGTTCCTCAGTAATTATATTATTATTTATTTTATTCTGAAGAAGGTTATCGGCTAATTAACGGTGATTAAAAGAATTCTTACTTTTGCACGTTGGCTGACTGTCGTCAATTTTATCAGGTTTTGAATTTAAAAATGGGTTACAATGCTGGTTGAATACATGACCCCAAAGTCTTTTTGGGATCACAGGTTGAGTCTCTCTGGTGGTTTATGCTTTCTTGTAGAGCGCCTGAGTTGGGGCTCCGGTTGTTGGGTGCTGGCCTGTGTGTCTGCTGTTTGCGGTGCCTCAGGCCTATCCGGACTGCCCACAGTGACTGGGCTCTCCTCCCTTTGGTTCCGGTGTTCGGTCACCTGTGCTGGAGTGAACTCTGTATCGTGTTCTTCCTCTGCTTCTTCTATGGGGTTGCTGAACCTCCTTTTTGTTTGATCCACGTGTTTGCGGCAGATTTGTGCATTGGTTAGTTTAACTACCAGAATCCTATTGCCCTCTTTGGCAATCACAGTGCCTGCGAGACATTTAGGCCCTGCAGTGTCGTTGTGGACAACAACAGGGTCGTTTACACCAATATATCGTGCCCCCGCATTCCTGTCATGGTAGTTATATTTTGATTGGAGCCTGCTCTCAACAATTTCTTTCATGGTGTGGTGTATAAGGGATAACGGCATTTGAGCATCCTTATCATTAGCAGCCCTGCGGGTGGAACCCCTGTGAGCGAGTGTGGTCGGGATCTATTGGCCAACAGGAGGCGTGATAAGTGGCTTTGTAGGGAACCCCCTTGGATTCTGAGCATCCCCTGTTTGATTATCTGCACTTTTCGTTCTGCCTGGCCGTTTGAGGCTGGCTTGAACGGTGCCTTTCTGACATGGTTAATTCCATTGGCTGCCATGAAGTCCTGGAATTCAGTGCTTGTGAAGCACAGGGCATTGTCGCTGACCAAGATGTCCGGTAGACCGTGGGCGGCGAACATTGCCCGGAGACTTTCTACCGTGGCAGAGGATGTGCTTGAATTTAAAATGTCACACTTGATCCATTTAGAGTGAGCGTCGACTACAACCAAAAACATTTTTCCGATGAAAGGACCTGTGTAGTCATCATGGATGCGTGACCAAGGCTTGGCGGGCCATGGCCAGGGGCTAAGCGGGGCTTACCTGGGCGCATTGCCCAGCTGGGCACACATGTTGTACCTGCGAACACAAACTTCCAGATCTGCATCTATCCCTGGCCACCAAACGTGTGACCTGGCAATTGCCTTCATCATGACAATGCCCGGATGCTCATTGTGGAGTTCTCTGATGAACACCTCTCTGCCCATCTGGGGCATGACTACGCAGTTTCCCCACAGTAGGCAATCGGCCTGAATCGAGAGTTCATCCCTGCCCCTGTGAAATGGTTTAAATTCCTCAGGGCATGCCCTGTACGTGGCTGCCCAGTCCCCATTCAGGACACATTTCTTGACTAGAGACAATAGCGGGTCTCTATTTGTCCAGACTTTAGTCTGACGGGCTGTCACGGGTGAGCCATCGCTTGTGAATGCTTCAACAGCCATGACCATCTCAGCACCATGCTCGGTAGCCCCCTCAGTGGTGGCTGGTGGGAGCCTGATGAGTGCATCGGCGCACTTTTCAGTGCCCGGTCTGTGCCGAATTGTGTCGTCATCGGTGGCGAACGTGAGTGCCCACCTCTGTATGCGGGCCGATGCGTTTGCATTTATGACCTTGTTGTTGGCCAATAGTGACGTCAGGGGTTTGTGATCTGTCTCCAGCTCAAATTTCCTGCCAAACAGGTACTGGTGCATTTTCTTTACATCATATACACATGCGAGCGCCTCCTTTTCTACCATCCCGAGGCCCCTTTCTGCCTGGGACAGACTTTTGGAGGCATAAGCTACCGGCTGTAACTGACCCTTGGCATTGACAGGCTGCAACACACACCCGACACCATAGGACGACGCATCGCACGTTAACACAAGTTTCTTACATGGGTCATATCGCGTGAACAGATTGTTGGAACATAACAAATTGTGTGCTCTATTAAAAGCCCTTTCCTGGCTGTCCCCCCAGACCCATTCCCGACCTTTGCTTAGGAGCACGTGTAGCGGCTCTAGCAGCGTGCTCAATTTGGGAAGAAAGTTACCAAATAGTTGGGGAGCCCCAGGAACAAACGCAGCTCCGTCGTGTTACGGGGTCTGGGTGCTCTCTGGATCGCTTCCGTCTTGGACGCAGTAGGGCTCATCCCGTCTACTCCTACCCTCATCCCCAGGAATTCTACCTCTGGAGCTAGGAAGATGCACTTCGCCTTTTTCAGTCGCAGCCCTACCCGGTCCAGTCTGCGCAGCACCTCCTCCAGGTTGTGGAGGTGTTCTTCAGTCACGTAACCCGGGAGGAGGATGTCGTCCGGAAAAACCATCGTCCCTGGAATCGACTTGAGGAGGCTTTCCATATTTCATTGGAAGATCGCGGCGGCCGAGTGAATCCCGAACGGACATCTGTTGTACTCAAACAATCCCTTGTGTGTCGTGATGGTGGTCAGCTTCTTCAACACTCTCGCCAGCTCCTGGGTCATGTAAGCTGAGGTCACGTCCAATTTTGAAAAAAGTTTGCCACCGGATAGCATCGCAAAGAGGTCCTCCGCTCTCGGTAGCGGGTACTGGTCTTGGAGTGACACCCGATTGATGGTGGCCTTGTAATCACCATATATCCTGACCGACCCATCCGCATTGAACACTGGTACAATCGGGCTCGCCCAGTCACTGAATTCGACTGGCAAAATGATACCTTCCCTCAGCAGGCGGTTCAATTCACCTTCTATCTTTTCCCACATCACGTACGGCACCGCTCTGGCCTTGTGGTGTCCTGGCCTGGTTTTCGGGTTTATGTGAATCACTCCCTTGGCCCCCATGAAAGTGCCAATGCCGGGTTGAAATAATGAGTCAAATTTGTGCAGGATCTGTGAACATGAAACTCGCTCCACAGAGGTAATAGCATTAACATTGCCCCATTTCCAGTTCATGACAGCAAGCCAACTCCTCCCCAGTAGTGCGGGACCGTCCCCCGGGACAACCCAGAGTGGCAACCTGTTCTCCGAATCTTTGTGGGTCACGATTGTCGTGGCGCTGCCAAGCACCGGAATGATCTCCTTGGTATATGTCCGTAGCTGTGCGTCAATCGGTAATAATTTTGGCCCTACTGGCCTTGGACGCCCACAACTTTTCAAACTATTTGTTACCCATCAGGGACTGGCTAGCCCCGTGTCTAGCTCCATTGATACTGGGATGCCACTGAGGAGCACTTTCATCATTATCGGTGGCGTCCTGGTGTATGAACTGTATACGTGCTCGACATGAACTCACTGAACTTCAGCTTCCAGCGATTTCCCCCAGCGTTCATTTCTGCAATTTCTGTAGGCATTTTGCGCATCTCTGCAACCTCCGGCTGAGTTTGTGCCTCCATGCCTCCAACATGAGCTGTTGTTGGAAACAAAACATCCCTTGCTAGTCAATCGTCCCTGACTACCCCTGTGACTGTCCTTGAGTGTGCCATTAACAGGTGTTGATGGCCCCATTACTGGCCACATTGTCCCTTGCAATGGCGTGAATCGCCGTTCAGCTTGCCATTATCTCTGTCGAACTCCCCCTCTGGGGTCGACGACATGTTGGGGCATACCCGATTGCCCTTGTCTGCCTGGAGAACTGTGTGCTGCTTCAACAATGTTGATTCTCTGTCCCAACCATTCCTTAACACAGTATCTCTCGTCTATTCTGCTAGCGGCCATGCTCACGTGGTTTAAATCCCAGTTTCTCGTCGCCATTGATACATCCTTACTATACAGTATAAATGCACACGGGGCCCATACTTGAGAGGTCAGTCTGTGGCCTGTCCTTTATTGCTTAGCACTCAAGTGATGGAAGTGGGTGGAGCTTCCCCTTTTATACCAAGGTCCAGGTTAGAAGTGTCTCCCACAAGTTCACCACCTAGTGATCATTGTTCTCACAGTGTGCAACTGAGGTCAGATTATATATGGGTTACAATGTTGGTTGAATACATGACAATAAGCACTTAAAATTTTAAACCATTCTCCTAAAATACAGTGTGTAAACGAGATAGAGATAAAAGTTCATCACATGTAAAGAGAAAATTAATGATTGAAGCTAGTAAAAGATCCTCTCGGAATAATTGATCACAGTATGGTTGAATTTGTAATACAGATTGAGGGTGAGGAAGTAGTGTCTCAAACGAGCGTACTATGCTGAAATAAAGGGGACTACAATGGGATGAGGGCAGAGTTGGCTAAAGTAGACTGGAAACACAGACTAAACGGTGGCACAATTGAGGAACAGTGGAGGACTTTTAAGGGGCTCTTTCATAGTGCTCAACAAAAATATATTCCAGTGAAAAAGAAGGGCGGTAAGAGAAGGGAGAACCAGCCGTGGATAACCAAGGAAATAAAGGAGAGTATCAAATTAAAAACCAATGCGTATAAGGTGGCCAAGGTTAGTGGGAAAATAGAAGATTGGGAAAATTTTAAACGACAGCAAAGAATGACTAAGAAAGCAATAAAGAAAGGAAAGATAGATTACAAAGGTAAACTTGTGCAAAGCATAGAAATGGATAGTTAAAGCTTTTACCGATATATAAAACGGAAAAGAGTGACTAAAGTAAATGTTGGTCCCTTCGAAGGTGAGAAGGGGGATTTAATAATGGGAATCTATATGGGTAGATCTGCAGAATACCAAAGGGCAAAAAACGTTAGTGGGAGTTGTGTACAGACCTCCAAACAGTAGTAGTGATGTTGGGGAGGGCATCAAACATGAAATTAGAGGTGCGTGCATTAAAGGTGCAGCAGTTATAACGGGTGACTTTAATATGCACATAGATTGGGTTAACCAAACTGGAAGTAATACGGTGGGGGAGGATTTCCTGGAGTGCATAAGGGATGGTTTTTTAGACCAATATGTCGAGGAACCAACTAGGGGGGAGGCCATCTTAGACTGGGTGTTGTGTAATGAGAGAGGATTAATTAGCAATCTCGTTGTGCGAGGCCCCTTGGGGAAGAGTGACCATAATATGGTGGAATTCTGCATTCGGATGGAGAATGAAACAGTTAATTCAGAGACCATGGTCCAGAACTTAAAGAAGGGTAACTTTGAAGGTATGAGGCGTGAATTGGCTAGGATAGATTGGCGAATGATACTGAAGGGGTTGACTGTGGATTGGCAATGGCAGACATTTAGAGACCGCATGGATGAACTACAACAATTGTACATTCCTGTCTGGCATAAAAATAAAAAAGGGAAGGTGGCTCAACCGTGGCTATCAAGGGAAATCAGGGATAGCATTAAAGCCAAGGAAGTGGCATACAAATTGGCCAGAAATAGCAGCGAACCCAGGGACTGGGAGAAATTTAGAACTCAGCAGAGGAGGACAAAGGGTTTGATTAGGGCAGGGAAAATGGAGTACGAAAAGAAGCTTGCAGGGAACATTAAGACGGATTGCAAAGGTTTCTATAGATATGTAAAGAGAAAAAGGTTAGTAAAGACAAACGTAGGTCCCCTGCAGTCAGAATCAGGGGAAGTCATAACGGGGAACAAAGAAATGGCGGACCAATTGAACAATTACTTGGGTTCGGTATTCACTGAGGAGGACACAAACAACCTTCCGGATATAAAAGGGGTCGGAGGGTCTAGTAAGGAGGAGGAACTGAGGGAAATCCTTATTAGTCGGGAAATTGTGTTGGGGAAATTGATGGGATTGAAGGCGGATAAATCCCCAGGGCCTGATGGACTGCATCCCAGAGTACTTAAGGAGGTGGAAATAGCGGATGCATTGACAGTCATTTTCCAACATTCCATTGACTCTGGATCAGTTCCTATGGAGTGGAGGGTAGCCAATGTAACCCCACTTTTTAAAAAAAGAGGGAGAGAGAAAACAGGGAAAACAGGGAGAAAACAGCCTGACATCGGTACTGGGTAAAATGATGGAATAAATTATTAAGGATGTCATAGCAGTGCATTTGGAAAGAGGTAATATGATAGGTCCAAGTCAGCATGGATTTGTGAAAGGGAAATCATGCTTGACAAATCTTCTGGAATTTTTTGAGGATGTTTCCAGCAGAGTGGACAAGGGAGAGACAGTTGATGTGGTATATTTGGACTTTCAGAAGGCTTTCGACAAGGTCCCACACAAGAGATTAATGTGCAAAGTTAAAGCACATTGGATTGGGGTAGTGTGCTGACATGGATTGAGAACTGGTTGTCAGACAGGAAGCAAAGAGTAGAAGTAAATGGGGACATTTCAGAATGGCAGGCAGTGACTAGTGGGGTACCGCAAGTTTCTGTGCTGGGGTCCCAGCTGTTTACACTGTACATTAATGATTTAGACGAGGGGATTAAATGTAGTATCTCCAAATTTGCGGATGACACTAAGTTGGGTGGCAGTGTGAGCTGCGAGGAGGATGCTGTGAGGCTGCAGCGCGACTTGGATAGGGTGGGTGAGTGGGCAAATGCATGACAGATGAAGTATAACGTGGATAAATGTGAGGTTATCCACTTTGGTGGTAAAAACAGAGAGACAGACTATTATCTGAATGGTGACAGATTAGGAAAAGGGGAGATGCAAAGAGAGCTGGGTGTCATGGTTCATCAGTCATTGAAGGTTGGCATGCAGTACAGCAGGCGGTTAAGAAACCAAATGGCATGTTGGCCTTCATAGCGAGGGGATTTGAGTACAGGGGCAGGGAGGTGTTGCTACAATTGTACAGGGCCTTGGTGAGGCCACACCTGGAGTATTGTGTACAGTTTTGGTCTCCTAACCTGAGGAAGGACATTCTTGCTATTGAGGGAGTGCAGCGAAGGTTCACCAGACTGATTCCCGGGATGGCGGGACTGACCTATCAAGAAAGATTGGATCAACTGGGCTTGTATTCACTGGAGTTCAGAAGAATGAGAGGGGACCTCATAGAAACGTTTAAAATTCTGACGGGGTTAGACAGGTTAGATGCAGGAAGAATCTTCCCAATGTTGGGGAAGTCCAGAACCAGGGGGCACAGTCTAAGGGTAAGGGGGAAGCCATTTAGGACCGAGATGAGGAGGAATTCCTTCACCCAGAGAGTGGTGAACCTGTGGAATTCTCTACCACAGAAAGTTGTTGAGGCCAATTCACTAAATATATTCAAAAAGGAGTTAGATGAAGTCCTTACTACTAGGGGAATCAAGGGGTATGGTGAGAAAGCAGGAATGGGGTACTGAAGTTACATGTTCAGCCATGAACTCATTGAATGGTGGTGCAGGATAGAAGGGCCGAATGGCCTACTCCTGCACCTATTTTCTATGTTTCTATGTTTCTAAATGTGGAAATGGCTGAGACCTTAAACAATTATTTTGCTTCGGTCTTCACAATGGAAGACACAGAAACCATGCCAGAAATTGCTGGTCACAGGAATGTGGGAAGAGAGGACCTTGAAACAATCACTATCACTAGGGGGTAGTGCTGGACAGGCTAATGGGACTCAAGGTAGACAAGTCCCCTGGTCCTGATGAAATGCCAGGGTATTAAAAGAGATGGCGGAAGTTATAGCAGATGCATTCGTTATAATCTACCAAAATTCTCTGGACTCTGCGGAGATATCAGCGGATTGGAAAGCAACTAATGTAACGCCTCTGTTTAAAAAAGGGGGCAGACAAAAGGCAGATAACTATAGGCTGGTTAGTTTAACATCTGTATTCGGGAAAATGCTTGAAACTATCATGAAGGAAGAAATAGTGGGACATCAAGATCGGAATAGTGCAATCAAGCAGACGCAGCATGGATTCATGAAGGGGAAATCATGTTTAACTAATTTATTGGAATTCTTTGAGGATATAACGAGCATGTCGGATAGAGGTGTACCGATGGATGTGGTGTATTTAGATTTTCAAAAAGCATTCGATAAGGTACCACACAAAAGGTTACTGCAGAAGATAAAGATACGCGGAGTCAGTGGAAATGTATTAGCATGGATAGAGAATTGGCTGGCTGACAGAAAGCAGAGAGTCGGGATAAATGGGCCCTTTTCGGGTTGGAAATCGGTGGTTAGTGGTGTGCCACAGGAATCGGTGCTGGGACCACAACTGTTTACAATATACATAGATGACCTGGAAGAGGGGACAGAGTGTAGTGCAACAAAATTTGCAGATGACACAAAGATTAGTGGGAAAGCAGGTTGTGTGGAGGACAGAGAGGCTGCAAAGAGATTTAGATAGGTTAAATGAATGGGCTAAGGTTTGGCAGATGGAATACAATGTCGGAAAGTGTGAGGTCATCCACCTTGGGAAAAAAAACAGTAAAAAGGGAATATTATTTGAATGGGGAGAAATTGCAACATGCATCGGTGCAGAGGGACCTGGGGATCCTTGTGCATGAATCACAAAAAGTTAGTTTGCAGGTGCAACAGATAATCAGGAAGGCAAATGGAATGTTGGCCTTCATTGCGAGAGGCATGGAGTACAAAAGCAGGGAGGTCCTGCTGCAACTGTATAGGGTATTGGTGAGGCCGCACCTGGAGTACTGCGTGCAGTTTTGGTCACCTTACTTAAGGAAGGATATACTAGCTTTGGAGGGGGTACAGAGACAATTCACTCGGCTGATTCCGGAGATGAGGGGGTTACCTTATGATGATAGATTGAGTAGACTGGGTCTTTACTCGTTGGAGTTCAGAAGGATGAGGGGTGATCTTGTAGAAACATTTCAAATAATGAAAGGGATAGACAAGATAAAGGCAGAGAGATTGTTTCCACTGGTCGGGGAGACTAGAACTTGGGGGCAAAGCCTCAAAATATGGGGGAGCCAATTTAAAACCGAGTTGAGAATGAATTCCTTCTCCCAGAGGGTTGTGAATCTGTGGACTTCTCTGCCCAAGGAAGCAGTTGAGGCTAGCGCATTGAATGTATTCAAGTCACAGATAGATAGATTTTTAACCAATAAGGGAATTAAGGGTTATGGGGAGCGGGCGGGTAAGTGGAGCTGAGTCCACGGCCAGATAGCCATGATCTTGTTGAATGGCGGAGCAGTCTCGAGGGGCTAGATGGCCGACTCCTGTTCCTAATTTTTATGTTCTTATGTTCTTATGTACCACTATCCCTCAGTAACCATATTATAATTTCTTTAATTCTGCAAAAGAAAGTTATCGGTTCATTGAACATGATTAAATGAATTAATTTTTTCACATTAGCTGCATGTTGACATTTATATAGGGCTATTAGTTTGAAAACTGTGTTGTAAATATTATCTCCCTGACCAAGAATCGAACCTGTGTTGCGGTGGTACAAGGGGTGGATTCAGTGAATCATTTGAATGTGATTTGAAGTGGCGTTTACTGTAGTATATGTCGGCACCTTGAGTAATGACTCCACAAGGCAGGGTATGATACTTAAACTGTGTAGATCTGTAGTCATTTATTTGAAGCTCCTCGAGTGAGGACACCAAGCTGTGAGCTCCTTTATATACTGGGTTGCAGGTAACCTTTCAGTCTCAAGCAGCAGCATCCTCTGGTGTAGGTAAGGTGTGTAGAGTGTAAGAGTACATTCAGTGTTGCATAGCAGTGTTACAGACATCACACAGTAAACAGGCATGCATACACAACAGTTACAATCTTTTTCGGTGTGAATCAAGTGAACTGAAAATGACAATAATGTCATGAACTCCAATGATGCAGCAGTAAAACGGTCTATTGGTCCCTGGTTGTCGAGTGGTAAGGATTCAATACTCTCAACATTGTGTCCTGGATTCAATTCCCACCCTGGGAAGTTGTACTTTTAATTCAAAACCTTATAAAAAAAAGAGTTCATTTATTTTACAGATCTATATGCAAATCATGTATAAAAAATAAGAATCATTGACTTGAACATCATTAATTAATTCATAAATTATTTTGTAAATCTTTTACCATTTATTTTGCCATGAGCCTGTGAGGAACTTTTATCCCGATCTCATTGGGTTTAATTGTGGTACAAATGACGAACCGGGGGCTGGTTAAGGAAAGGTTTACGTAGTGTAGCCGTTATCATGTTCACCTCCCACATGAAATGTCCCTGGTTTGAGCCTGGGCGCTTGCTTTATTTTACAATATATTTGCTGTGAAATACATTGAACAAAAGTAGTCCCAGGTTCCGTGTCTTATGAGCAATGAACATTTTAAACCAATCTCCTAAAATACAGGGTGAGTAAAGTCAGATTTATGGATTGAGTCGGCACAACTAGAGCTTTCTGATCCAGAAGATTCGGGGGCTGCGTTAATTTGGGAGTTTAACGACTTTGAAAGGAACATTTTTGACTTGTGCAGCTTCGGTCAGAGAAATGTTTATGAAAAGATTTTTTCACAGAAAGGGATTCAGAATTACACCTTCTGGATTAACACTTCTCTCTGGGCACTAAGTTCAGCAGTGGTTTCTGTAGTGTAGTAGTTATCACGTTCGTCTCACACACGAAACGGCCCCGGTTCGAGCCCGGGCCGAAACATCATTTTAGAATATATTTGCTTTAAAAATAATTGAAAAAAGTACCCCACGTTCCTTGACTTCTGAGCAATGAACATTTGAAACCAATTTCAAAAATTCAGAGTGTGTTAAGTCAGATAGGGTGTAAAATATCATCTATGATGAAAGCTCCTGAAATTATTACAGTTCAGTTATTGAAGTATTGACTGTAAGTCTGCAAAACAATCCGGGTGGGAATATTGGCCCAAAAATTCGGGTTGGAGGCTTCCCGCGGACAATTCCTTTCCGATCGGTGATGTTTTAATCACCCCACCTCCCACAGTGTTTAATTAATTGCATGTAATTATTTGAAAAAAGTTTGAATTAAAAAGTTACTTTCCGAACTCGGGCTCCCTCTGTGAATGCCTAACCACGAAACGAGCAGGATACACATTCAATAATTTAATTCCAGACTGCATATTTTCTTTGCTGTTTCACAATAACCAGACCTATGCTCCAAAATCTGTCTCACCGTTTCCCCGGTGTCAGTCAGAGAAGCACATGGGACTGAATCAGTGACTTTGCTTTTTCCTCCTGTCTTCTGAAGCGGCGCACGGTCCCACTCCGACAGTCAATGAGCTGTTGGGACGTTAGTGTATCCAGGCTGCGGGTGGCCACCCCGAACGCAGCAGAGGGGTTTCTGCATTAGTTCTGGGTAGAGGCAGTATTTCCCCTTCTCTCTTCCTCTTGTCTATATCCCTCGGCTTTGTTTTCTGGATTTATTCCCCCGGCCTCATTTTATGTGTTTAAAAGGCAACAAAAGATGAAGTGTGCGACACTCTGGAACAATTTCTCTCACTCAAATATATCTATTTAGTGAAGTGAAATAAAGAGCAATTAAAGAATAAGGGAGAAGCCACTGTCGCTCTTTTGACAGGAGAATAAACTCGCCCATGACTGTTCATCCACAGCAAGTTTAAACATAATCTTCCTGCACGGGATCCTTTCACGTGGAAAGCAAACGTGATAACGGCTCCACTGCGGAAACCGCTCGGAGGCAGCTGACCAGTGAATGCCTTCTGTGCTGATCGGGAATGTGTTGGCTCACCTTAAACAACTTCTGTCCCTCACTGACAGCTGTCAATCCTTCTCCACCGCTGCCCTTTACACAAACATGTCACTGATACCCACCCACTATCCCACATCCCCATCGTGTTATCTTCCATGTTAGCACAGTGGGGCCGCGGAGGCACCTACTCTCTCCCCGCGGTTAGTGAACTCAGTCAGTCTGTAAAATTAAAGGGGAACAAGTGTCCCGCAAAGGACACGGGAAAGAAGAGAGTCTGTAACCTGGGTTTAATTGTTTGTCAAAGGCTACCCGTCCTGTTGTGTATTTCCAGCAGTTTCCAACTTTCACAGGTGGAGATACCGGGGCTGGACCATGCTCCTAAAATACAATGAGGTCGGGATAAAAGTTCCTCACATACTCAGGGCAAATTAAATGATTGAAGTTCTACAATGGATTAATTAATGATGTTTAAATCAATGAATCTTTTTTCCACATGAGATGCATGTAACTCTTTCTTCTAAGGTTTTAATTTTGATGGAAATGCAATTTCCCTGGCCGGAAATCGACCCAGGGCCACGGTGGTGAGAGCGCCGAATCCTAATCACTGGAACACCAGGGAACGCTGCATTGCTGCATCGCTGCATCGTAATGCTTGGTGTCATTATTGTCCTTTTCAATCCACTTGTTTCACACCGAAACACATCGTAACCTTGATCTGAATTTAACGCCACGTGATTCTTTGAAATCACCATTAAATGATTGGGTAAAACCACTCCTTATACCACCGAAAAACAGCTTCGATTCCAGGTCAGGGCGGTAACTTCTGTAACAGCTTTTTTCAATTCAAAACCTTATAAAATTGACGACATGCAGCTAATATGAAAAAATATGAATTAATTTAATCACCGTTAAATAACCGATAACCTTTTTCAGGATGAAATAAATAATAATATAGTTACTGAGGGACAGTGGTATCTTTAGTCATTCATTTTCTCTTTACATGTGATGAATTTTTATCCCTATCTCATTTACATGCTGTATGAGAAATTGTAAGTGTTTATGACTCAGTTGTAAAACCATTGTGTGTGTGTCTATTCTTGATAGGAGGAGCACTTGAGACCGAAGTTGCAGTTCGATATATGCATCAATAGAATCAATTTTCACCAGTCGCTTTAAACCCAATAACATAATTTGTTTTGATTGGACTGGATGGAGGAACATGATCCATGTAACAAATTGTTATCGTTTTACTTGTGCTGAATGCTCATAAAAGTATTGGAGTGGGAACTCACTGGATAACAGCAAAGCTTGCAATGTTTGCGGAATATATTTGTGCAGCCAAAATGCACAATGACAACCCGGAACTGTGCGGCACCGAATCCTCGGGGAAAAACATTAAAAGGCTTCGCCCGGAGATGGGTTTGGATTACCCACCTTTCAGTTACCAGCCGAATGCGCTCAACCATTGCACCACAGATACACACTGCAAGACATGCAAAACCAGGGTGTCAGTCAGTTAAAGCTTCAGATTGCTCCGACCGGGATGGAACTTATCCACTCTCAGTTGTACTTTTCCCAAATAAAGGGTGGTACATTCATTGTGGATGTGTGGAAGCAGTCTGGTCCCGCACACTGCAGACACTTCCATGTCACCACCAACCAGCTCTCCCACAACCGGTGTGATATACTTTCCAGCCTTCCAGTGCCTTGTCCGTGACGAAGTATGTTTCAAATGTTTTGGAATAGTTGGTTCCATGGTGTAATGGTGAGCCCTCTTGACTTTAAATCTACTGATTTGAGTTCAAATCTCAGTGAAACCTAAATTCTTGTTGTCCCATGTCGAAATCTCGACCTCCGAAAAGAATGACTCCGACACTTACACTCCGGTAGAAGTTTCCTTTTTAATTTACTTGCTCGCAAGAGGTAGGTTTCACTCAGTCAAGGGCTAAGTGAACACCTCCGAAATGGTTCAGTTTAACAAGATATTTATACAGTAAAACCAAAGTTCTGGCCTCTCCCTGTGTATTGCAATCTCACAGTCGGTGAATACAGATAAAGAGTTAATTACTGTATCCTGGTCCTGACATGGTTTACAGATATTTCCTTTTGTCAGGGTAATCAGGAAGCCAAACGGCCATTACTCCATGAGTCATAGGTAATGGGCTATCACCTGTCTTGTATTGTGTCAGGATTGTTTCAATTTCCTGGTCAGTTTATCTGCTTGCATCAAATGGATGAGGTCTCGGAAAGAGATAATGGCTAGAAGATAAGGGTGGGGTGACATGGAACTCCTGTAGTGTAGACAATAGGAGAGCACCATGGGGGGTTACTTGTCTCAGCATGACTTGTCTCCTAGCTGTCTGATGGCCATCAGCCATCTCACAGCAGGTTTAGCTGTTTATGCAAGCTGACTGCTAAAATGCAGAAAGTTCTGGAAGGGCCAGGACTCCATTGTAATCAAAAGGCACACAAATACCGTATGGTATCAGCTTAGATAAAAATACTTTCCACATTCCCCCATTTTGTCCTTCACAAGGACAACTCAATCCATTCTGATCTTGTACAGTCTCTCCATTTCCATTTCTACACAAGAGCCTTCAACAGTTGTTGCTACCATAACTCTAGCCGTGGTCTCGGTAGGTAACATACTTTCTCCCACCCTGGCACAGCAACACTTAACGATGACAAATAATAGATACAGGGCGAAGACTATCAGCAGGAATGTGATCAAACCCTGTACCACAGATTTCCCCTGGGCTCCCAACCATCCTGATGTTTTCAGCTAGACTGCCGATATCTTCTGATTTATCTGGGATATACGTACAGCATTCTTCACCTATTAATGCGCATGTTCCTCCCTCCTTGGCTAGGATATAATCTAAGGCCATACGATTTTGGAGAGCCACTGTTCGAATAGCTACCATTTCGTCATTTATCCCTTCAAAGGCTTGGGAAGTTGCGTTGTGTACTGATTCTACTAAGTTAGCCAATTCCCGTAACTGCCATTCGGTCGATGCTATTCCATAGGGTGGCACCATTACCTTGAATATTCCGTTTAGCCACGTCAAATCCCGTTTTCATCTGTGGCTTCCATAGGCCTCCCTTAGAGTCCTGACTGATCTGATAAGGGATACCACATATCCTAAGTAACAGGACTCTGTCCAGTTGGCTGGTAACCATGGGTAGCCTTTATGGGCACAAATAAAGTAGGTGCAATTATAGGACGTCAACTCCTGGTCCTTTCGCACTGTCCCTACTCGAGTGGTCTCACCTTCCCACCCTTTACCTGGGGCTTTGTTATGGACCGTTGTCCAGCCAACGGTTGCTATCTTTCTCTCAGTGGGATTAGTTGTGGCTTGCCATTTAATCATTTGGGAACACTTGCTGCGTCCCATTTCTGGTCCTTTAGTTTCATTACTCACTAGGCATATTATACCTTCAGGATTTCCTATTCTGGGAGTAATGCTTAGGAAGGGAGGCTGATGGTTATTATCATAATTGGGCTGGTACCATCACTGGAATGCTGTAAGTTTATACTCTGCCGACCTCCATTCTGTTTGCTCCTTCGTTTCTGGCCCCTTAGTTAGTTTTGTCCTGTTTTGCACGGTCAACCATTCTACCATTTCTGATTCGTTAAAGGGGACAGATCTCAGGGGAATACCCCCCCTGGAGTGGACAGGTACATGGGAACATAGCCAACAACTCGACAAGTTTCTTTCTTGAGCATACCTATGACTCAGAGCCATAAATACGTTTACGTGCAATTCCCTTCGGTGGCGGGTCTGTACCCCTGGTGTAATCAATAATGTGAAGTAAAACCCTGTCAAGCCCAGCACCATCAGTCCCCATAGTCCATACAGTTCCTTATTCAGTCTTCCTTTTTCTGTTCCTCTGATTCCTTCGTCCCTTCCTCTTGGTCGGGTGCCCGTTTGCAATGGGATGCGTGGATCCATGTTGGTCTTTCCTTTACCTTGATTGCAGTATTGGTCGCCAGCAAGACCTGGTATGGTCCTTCGAATCTTGGCTGTAGACTGCTTTTTCTTTTAAAAATCTTGATGTAAACGAATTCCCCTGGCTCCAGGTTATGACACTTCCCTTCCGCTGGCTTGACTTGGGCTTCCTTTACCTGTGAATGAAAGCTGGAAATACATTTGGTTAGTGCAATACAATAATTCAACATATTTTCCTCCATTTTGTGGATGTCCATCTGTTTTGCAGTAAATGGTGCTGTAAAAGGTAGTAGTTGGGGACGTCCCATAACTATCTCATGCGGTGACAGGCCTGTTGTTCTGTTGGTTGCAGATCGCATTACCATCAAAGCTAAGGGCAGCAGTTCTGTCCATTTCAGTCCAGTGTCATTGCATAGTTTTGCCAGCTTATTTTTAAGCATTCCATTATATCTTTCAACAAGTCCAGCTGATTGTGGATGATAACTGCAATGAAAACGTTGATTAATCTGTAAAGCTTTACACAGTTCTCTTAAAACAGTTCCCGTGAAATGTGACCCGTTATCACTGGAAAGCTTAGCAGGGATTCCGAAGCGCGGTACAATTTCTTTTAACAAACATTTAGCAACAGTAGTGGCATCGGCCTTTTTACATGGAAAGGCTTCAATCCATCTAGAGAACACATCTACAATAACTAATACATACTTGAATCCCATACACATAGGTAATTCAATAAAATCCATTTGTAAATGTACAAAAGGTCCGACTGGATTTGGGTGGGAGGCAGATTCTACTTTTTCCGTCTTACCCGGATTCATTGTCTGACAGGTAACACAATTTTCACAGATTTGTTTTGCAATTGCCGAAATACCTGGTGCATACCAAGTTGCCAAAATATAATCTGCCAATCCCCCTTTGCCTGCATGTGTGAATGTATGAACACATCGGGCAATCCATGGAAGTAAGGATCTAGGGGCCACCACGCGGCCGTCATGGTGAACCCATATTCCTTCTGGATTTTATAACATTGATCCTTCGTCCAGGTCACCACCTCCTCCGTACTGGCCTGTGTCTGAAAGGCCAGCACGTCATTAATAGTGGGTGGCGGGTCTGAGCAATTAATTTTCCTTAGTGGGAACAATGACACCTGCATCCCCCCTTTCGACAGAGCTGCTGACTTAGCTGCATTATCAGCTCTGGCATTCCCAAGTGCCACCTCATTCGACTGGCCTGTATGTGCTTGGCATTTGATAATGGCAAGTTTCAAAGGGCATTGAATGGCTCGCAGGAGAGTTTCCACTTGTTCTGCATTTTTGATTGTCTGAGCCTGTTGCACAGCATAATAAGCTGCTGCCAACGAAGGAAGACATCCTGGTAGTCCGCGTGCCACTGGGTCTAGTTAGGTACTGAAATATGCTACCGGTCGCTGCCTGTCCCCATGTAACTGAGTCAAAACAGATTGTGCAAAACCCGACTTGTGATGCACAAATAAGTTGAATAGCTTAGTGTAATCTGGTAATCCCAAGGCGGGTGCTGAAGTGAGGGACTGTTTAAGGTTCTGAAAAGCATTCCGGGATACCTCATTCCAAATCAACTTCTCTGGTAGTGCGGGCATGGACATGTCTAACAGTGGTCTAACGATCTCGGAATAACTCGTAACCCATTGCCGGCAGTATCCTGTCATGCCGAGGAGGTGTTTCATTTCTCTCTTGGTTACTGGTAGTGGGGCAGAGCAGATTGCTTTTACTCGGTCTTGTGTCAATTGTCTCGTATCTCTGACCAATTCGTGCCCTAGATACCGAACCTTTTCTGAGACAAATTGTAACTTTGCCTTTGACACCTTGTGTCCTTTCGAGGCCAGAGCTTTTAATAACACAAGGGAGTCCGTTTCGCAAGCCAATTTGGAGGGTGAGGCGAGCAATAAGTCGTCAACATACTGCACAAGTGTAGAACCTGCTGGTAAAATTACATCTTCCAGATCCCTCTTTAGGCATTGTGCGAATATGGTAGGGCTCTCGGTAAATCCCTGCGGGAGTCTTGTCCACGTATATTGGCGTCCTTTATACGTGAAGGCAAACAGGAATTGGGACTCTGGGTGAATGGGTATTGAGAAAAATGCTGAACACAGATCAACTACTGTGTAATATGTTGATGATGCCGGAATACTGGCAAGTATAATTGCCGGGTTGGGTACCACTGGATAAGTTGGGAATACCGAATGATTCACGGCTCGTAGGTCTTGGACAAATCTCCATTTGTCACTATTGGGCTTCTGCACCGGAAAGATCGGTGTGTTACATGGACTTCTAGTTGGAATGATTACTCCCTGGGCCAGCAGGGACTTAATGACTGGCTCAATACCTTGTTCTGCGGCTGGGGACAAGGGGTATTGAGGCTTCTTGGGGAGCGGGGCGGTTGAATTGATCGCTACCTTATAGGGTTGTGCGGTGAGCATCCTTCCTACTTCATTAGCGTGTGTAGACCATAGTTGTTCTGGAACTTTAGCAAGAAGCTCTGCTGTGCTTTGTCGCACTGGGAAGCTAGTGGCTGAGAGCAGCCTTTCTTCTAAAACAGCATCGAAGTATATTTTCCCATTAAACTTGACAGAATAGCCTCCCCCCCTTTCATGTTGCCCCAAAGTTCCATTACGTGTGTGCCATTCCTCTTGTACTGGGGATCCTTGCATTCTTTTCACCATTCGTCCTAAATCCTGGGGTTTATGTGTGCCTGCAACCGCAAGGGTGCAGTGTGGAACGCTCCCTTTAACCCGAAACAAGCTCTGACTGTGGGAGGATAATTCAACCCCTGCCGCTATCCCTTCGGGTCCGATAAAGATTTTTTCGATCATCAATTGATGTTTCTGGTGCAGGAATGGTTGATAAAAGATTTGTGCTGTAGCGTCTGATCCCGTTTTGTCACAATATGCTGTGCAGTGTAATGTTTCGTACCACTTGCCCAAGGTTTGAGATTTGAGGTAGTCTGTGATTAACCTTGTTACACACCAATATGAACCAACCAAATAGGATAGGGTTTTGCTTAGTGTGGGGTCCAAATTTTCCCAGGCATACAATATGGGAGTTGTGGGTTGAAGTAGTGGATAAGCGCTACATGGGAACTCGAACCTCCAGACCAGCTGGGGAACAGAGGATCGTGGCATTCATTTTACATAACAGGTCACGATCACACAGATTCACTGGAACCTCTTTAGACAGTAGGAATGAATGATTATCTTCGTAATCCTCTAATTGTACATTGATAGGGTTGGAGAAAAACATTTGCTCTTCGTGTCCGGATAGTCCAATCACTGAGGTTTGATTAGTGGAAGTGGGAATTCCCCTCGTATCCTCCCTTGAAAGGACCGAATAGGTGGCACCAGTATCCACTAGGAATGGGACATCCTTTCCTTGTATTCGTATTTTTACTTCAGGTTCTCCTATGGCATTTAACGAAACGACGGGTAGCTGTTTGTTCGCAGCACTCGGGTCTGGGATTGGGCGTCATTGATCATTATACGGGCAATTTGGTGGTTGGCCCAATTGCTTTTGATTCTGTGATCTAAATGGATCTTGCACAGAGAAATTAGTCTGAGGTCTAGCATGTACCTGGACTTGGGTCGCATACGGGTTGGTTTCTGAAGGGGGAGGGTGTGCTCTATTACCTGCCTGTTGAGTCCAATCATGATTTGGTTGTTGCTGTTTTGCCCGGCAAGTTCTAGCCCAGTGACCAATCTGTCCACAATGGTGACAGGTATCATATTGTTCCTGCCCTGCACCTCCTCTCCCTCTTCCCCTGTAATATCCTCCTCTGGCTCGCCCTCTTCCTCTACCCTGGGGGGGGGGGGGGCGTAGGACGGTGTCACCGGGGTGGGTGTTATTGGAGCTGCTTGTCCTTCAAACATGGTGACCTTGCTTCTAGATTCTCTATTTCGCTCTTGTATGTCCTTTAACATAGATACAACCTTGGATAGCGATTCCTGTCGCCATCCGAGACAAACTAGTTTAAAGGGATCGCTGAGTTCGGGCCGCAGCCCGTTTACCACGGCGCTCATCATAGGAGCTTCTACCTCCTCCATTTTCATGCCTGAACATTGGTTCATGATCTCTCGCACTCTTTCTACATAATCCTCAACATCCTCCTCCTTTCTTTTTGTAGTTTCCATAATTTTGGATCAATTCGTTTTCCTCGGGAACACCGAATGTAAGGCTTCCCAACATCTTCCCCAGAACCCCTCTCCTGGCTTCGTGCTGGGATCTCCCTCCGGAGCCTCTCGATGGGTTTTAAAATCTTTGAATTTTATCTCAAGTTCGGCAAATTTTGTGTCCTTTAACCATGCTTTCAGTAAGATTTGACCATCTAATATACTGGGTTCGTGGCACAAGATGATTACTTTTAACTGGTCTATGGCCTTTTCAATATTGGTTTTGGGGTCTGCCAATCCTTCCACAATTATTCTTAATTCACTTGGTGACCATGGTCGATAAATAGGGACCGGAGCCCCCCCAGAGAGTGCACTGGGAAAAAGTCTTACTGGGTATGCAGATAATGATGGCTCCAGGGCAACGGGCTCTGGTCCACGGGTAAGACTTCGTGTGCCACCTGCAGGGCCGTCACGGTATTGATTCCCTTGTGACTGACTTATATTTCCTGCAGCCGCACCTGTATTGTTGGGAGCGGGTGTTACCCCGTTTCCCTGTACTCCGGCCCAAGGATCGTCTCCTCCTTGGCCTGGAGCACCCCCCGGGGATGGAACATACGGCGGTGGTCGATGGCTGTAGGGAGTCCAATCCTAATCCCAGTCCTCATCCTCATCCTTATCCCAAACCTCAGGAGCCCTAGGTGAGTGTGCCTTTGTCTCTTTAGCAACCATAACGGATGGGTGTATGTTATGTCGAGGGCGATTCTCCTGCTCTACCCGTTCATCCCCCTGCTTTCTCCCTCTAGTACACTGCTTGCTAACTCTTAGGCTCTCCTCAGCTTCCCTTTTCCAATCTCCAAACGCTGACCAATTCACTTTTTTTTTTCCTCTTCGACCTGGGTCTCTGTCTATAAGGCATTCTTCTAGACAGGTTATTCTCTCTAAATTGAATGAACCACCGGGTGGAAATGGCCTGTTTTCACCCTTAGTCCATTTTACCCATTCTCTTAGGTGGTCAATTGAAGACTGACCACAATTCTGGAGCATGACATAGGCTGGTGTGCCTTTTGTGGTGTTTTAACTTGCTCCGGCACCTATTCTGGATGATTTAAGATTTTCCACAGTTTCTGATCTCATAATCCTTTCGGCCAACCGAGTTCTCTCCGCCCACTTCTCCTGGCCGTTACGTGACCTGAAAAGGCTCTTAATTCGGGCTCAGTCTGGGTGTGTGAGATATGTTGGCACGAACCAACCGTAGTTGATCAATCTGTCACTGTTTCTTTCTTAATCAAACCTTGTGTTACTTTTTTTCGAATCACAACTTTCCCTAGTGACTCTTCCCGTTTCTCTAATGGCAATGACTCACAAAGGTATTGCACACAACAGTAATACAAGGACAACAAACAATATTCCCTTGAGTACACAAATCATAACCTCTAAACAAATTCTCAGTCTGCATTGTACGCCACGACAGACCGAGTCCTTAACTTATCCTAATAACAGCTGATAAAACTTAAGGTTCCGTACCCAAACTCTTTGATCGATTGCGCTCTTTTTTTTTTATAGTTTTATCACATAAGAACCCCTTCCGAATTAAAAACAATAAAAATCTTATCACATAAGAACCTTCGAACGATTAGCGCTTTCTTTTTTTCTTTTTTTTTAATAGTCTTATCACATAAAAACCCCTTCCGAATTAAAAACAATAAAAATCTTATCACATAAGAACCTGGAACCCTTTTCGATCGACTAGCGCTCCCTTACCTACTGAAACCTTCCCCGGGCTGTCTCGAGGTTTTTTCCAGTACCTGTTCTCTTCTATTGGCGAGCTGAGAAAGAAATGGTTATAAAAAAAAATACCTTTAACTTTTAAATGCCGAGTCTTGTAGATGCAGTACCTCAGCTGTAGACAACAGATTATATTTGCGATTCAACAGTGAAGAAACCTCTTGTGAGCAAAGGCTCACCTTGTTTGGCCACTGAAGCCTTTCACTGGAGAGGCACTATGCCTGTATCCGTTTTACTCACAGAACAGAGAGTATGCATCTCGGTGGAACCTCCAATAACTGTCGAAATCTCGACCTCCGAAAAGAATGACTCCGACACTTACAGCTCTGGTAGAAGTTTCCTTTTTAATTTACTTGCTCGCAAGTGGTACGTTTCACTCAGTCAAGGGCTAAGTGAACACCTCCGAAATGGTTCAGTTTAACAAGATATTTATACAGTAAAACCAAAGTTCTGGCCTCTCCCTGATTATTGCAATCTCACAGTCAGTGAATACAGATAAAGAGTTAATTATTATATCCTGGTCCTGACATGGTTTACAGATATTTCCTTTTGTCAGGGTAATCAGGAAGCCAAACGGCCATTACTCCATGAGTCATAGGTAATGGGCTATCACCTGTCTTGTATTGTGTCAGGATTGTTTCAATTTCCTGGTCAGTTTATCTGTTTGCATCAAATGGATGAGGTCTCGGAAAGAGATAATGGCTAGAAGATAAGGGTGGGGTGACATGGAACTCCTGTAGTGTAGACAATAGGAGAGCACCATGGGGGTTACTTGTCTCAGCATGACTTGTCTCCTAGCTGTCTGATGGCCATCAGCCATTTCAAACCAGGTTTATGCAAGCTGACTGCTAAAATGCAGAAAGTTCTGGAAGGTCCAGGACTCCATTTTAATCAAAAGGCACACAAATACCGTATGGTATCAGCTGAGATAAAAATACTTTCCACACCCAGCTGCTGAAAATTTGGGACAAACAAGTGAAAGACACCTGGTGCTGGTGGGCAGTTTTGTTGCCTTTTTCAATGATGCTTGATCTACAAGTCTAGTTGTCAAATTGTGTGCTCAACCGTCAGTTATCTGCTACAAATCAGCGGAGGACAAATCACTTTGTTGTCTAATGCTGCCTTTGCCTGCACAATGTGTGCTGAGATTATCTGTGCAATATGCATTCCGCAGGATGAATAAAAGCAATGCTTTTTGAAATGCAGGCACTGCATGTTTTGCACTCGACAAAACGTTGCATTTTCTTTTCATTAATTTTACATTAATGCATTGCAATGCCAACGCACTTTTTACGTGGCAAGATCAATAATTAGCAGAGCGTAATGAAGACATCGCAAAGTTTCTGTTTAAAGAATAGACTCAGTCGAGAATATTTTGTGGATTTTATTTTTCTGAGACTATTTTCCCTGTGCTGGGGACACCCTGCGCAGATATGTGAAAAAGCTGGTTTTGTTAAAACTCCAGAGACCGCATGGCAGTTCGCTGGGACAAAAGAGCTGTCAGTCATCCATTGACAAAAGATCTGTCGGACAGGAAGTGGGGCCACTGACAAAGCCACTCTAATTTGTAAAAGCACTTCTCACCTCCATCTCAGAAGGAGACACAGAACAATGAACCCACCAGCCTGACCAGCCAAGGAGGAGCTGGGTCTTTCCCAACACAAAGACTCAGAGAGATGCCCAGACTAAGGGCCATCAGCCCAATGCATGGGTGGGATGGCCCATCACTGACTAAGTACCCGTGCTTAGAAACAAAGGGGTGTTAAAGATTGGCGGGAAAGATAGGGGTAGCAAGACTCCCAGAAAGACAGGGTCCTTTCCACTTTATTTTTAGCTTGGAGCTTGGTGTGAAGCTTGGAGCTTGCAGCTTGTAACTTATGTCGAGAGAGAGCCCCCTCTCCCTCTTGCTCTCGCTCCACCGATCGATGTACCAGAGGAAGGGGCCGCAGTACTGCAGAAGAAGCCACCGAGACTGAAGACCAGGCAGTGACTTCCCACAGCTGAGCTGAGCAAGGAAACGGGCTGCGTGTGGTGGTGAACATGGTCGCGAGTGTCCCAAGCCAGTAACCAGATATCCCAGGCCAGCTGGGTAAGGGCTCAGGGTTTTATCAGAAGTGAAGCTTTTCAGGGCTATTGTGGGGAGGGTAATTCATTGGTAGGGGTGGGGTTAGAATCCACCAGGGAATTACTGCGTGTTACTAGGTTCATTTCTGTACTGTATGTATGTTGTTTGTAACCGGGATTTTATTCTCCACAGAGACATTTCGTTTAGCAGTGCATGTTTTAGCCAGTGTATGTTACACCAAATAAATATACTATGATTTATCACCGAAGCATCCCTTTCCGTGACTCATTTAATTTACACTCTGAATAATAATTCCCAGATCTAGAACTTTCGTAAGGTGGGGGCGATTCAAACCGTCCGTCTGGCAATTCAGCGAGGATCACAAACACTTACAATATTTACGAAAGGATATACTTGCTTTGGAGGCAGTTCAGAGAAGGTTCACTGGGTTGACTCCGGAGTTGAGTGGTTGACTTTTGAGAAAAGGTTGAGTAGGTTGGGCCTCTACTCATTGGAATTCAGAAGAATGAGAGGTGATCTTATCGAAATGTATCAGGTAATGAGGGAGCTTGATAAGGTGGATGCAGAAAGGATGGTTCCACTGATAGGGAAGACTAGAACTAGGGGGCATCATCTCAGAATAAAGGGCCGCCCATTTAAATCTGTGATGAGGAGGAATTTCTTCTCTCAGAGGGTTGTAAATCTGCCGAACTCACTGCCTCAGAGAGCTGAGAAAGCCATGACATTAAATAAATTTAAGACAGAGATAGCTTCTTAACTGATAAGGGAATAAGGCTTATGGGGAAGTGGCAGGGATGTGGCCATGATCGGATCAGCCATGATCATATTAAATGGCGGAGCATGCTCGAGGGGCCATATGGCCTACTACTGCTCCTAGTTCTTAAGTTCTTATGTTCTGAATAGCGACACACACAAAAACGCTTTGATCATGGTTACACCTTATCTTCACGTCTGTCAAACAGTTGGCTCGTTGGTCTCGGGCTATGATTCTCCCTTCGGAGTTGTTCATTGAAATTTACGAGGGATCCCAGAGGAGCCCTGATATTGCTCGCAAATTTTGAAATTGCATCGAACTTTTGCAAAGAAGGACTTCCATTTCTGCAGTGCCTTTCAGGAACTCATGACACCCAAAGCGCTTTAAGGCCGTTGAGTTATGTTTGACGTGTTGTAGTTTGGGAAAAGATGTACCCAGATCACCAAACATGAACCTCAAATCTTTGCAAAGGAGTTTGGTGCAAATAATCAGGCGTCTCAGGGACTTGGACTTTCTTTGAATAAGTTCTGCTTGTTCCGGCATTCAAGCTTGAAACAACAACTGGGCTTCCATCTCACGGGAGGTTTGGGGTTGATGTGTGTCGCTTTCAATCTTTGAAATTTCACCAAGCAAAGAAACGGTGAATCCAACTGTCCCTGTTAGCATTTAGTTCCTGTTTAATCACAGGAATATCCGCAGTCAGGAGCTGAAAAGGAATTCAAACCTAACACCGGCTTCGAGACAATCAGAATACTTTGTCACAGACAAGGCACCGGAAGGCTGGAAGGTAGATCACACCGGTTGCGGGAGAGCTGGTTGGCGGTGACATGGAAGTGTCTGCAGTGTGCGGGACCAGACTGTTTCCACGCATCCACAATGAATGTCCCTCCATTTATTTGTGAAACGTACAACTGAGAGTGGACAAGTTCCATCCCGGTCAGAGCAATCTGAAGCTTTAACTGTCTGACACCCTGGTTTGGGATGCCTTGAACCTTTTGCTTCCATCAGTCTCTGTGGCGCAATGGGTTAGCGCGTTCGGCTGTTAACTGAAAGGTTAGTGGTTCGAGCCCACCCAGGGACGAAGTGTTTAACTGTTTTTCCCCGAGTATTCGGTGCCGCACAGTCCCAGGTTGTCATTGTGCGTTTTGGCTGCACGAATCTGTTCCGCAAATGTTGCCAGCTATGCTATTATCCAATTAGTTCCCACTCCAATATTTTATGAGCATTCAGTTCAAGTAAAACGATAACAATTTTTTACATGGATCATGTTCCTCCATCCAGCCCACTCGAAATAAATTATGTTATTGGGTTTAAATAAACTGGTGGAAATTGATTCTATTGATACAGTGAAAGAACTGGAACTACGGTCTCAAGTGCTCCTCCTATTAAGAATCGGCACACACACAATCAATGGTTTTACAATTTTAAACCATTCTCATACAGCGTGTAAATGAGATAGGGATAAAACTTCATCACATGTAAAGAGAAAATGAATGATTGAAGATACCACTGTTCCTCAGTAATTATATTATTATTTATTTCATTCTGAAGAAGGTTATCGGCTAATTAACGGTGATTAAAATAATTCTTACTTTTGCACGTTGGCTGCATGTCGTCAATTTTATTAGGTTTTGAATTTAAAAATGGTGTTATAAAATTTATCGCCGAGACCTGGAATCAAAGCTGTTTTTCGGTGGCATAAGAAGTGGTTTTACCCAATCATTTAAAGATGATTTCAAAGAATCACGTGGCGTTAAATTCACATCATGGTTACGATTTGTTTCGGTGTGAAACAAGTGGATTAAAAAGGACAATAATGTTAAATACAGAGTAAAGCTACCACTACACAGTCACATCAAAGCCTCCCAGGGCAGGTACAGTACGCGTTGGACACAGAGTAAAGCTTCCTCTACATTGTCCCATCAATCTCTCCCAGGACAGATCCAGCACGGGGTTAGATACAGAGTAAAGCTCCCTCTACACTGTCCCATCAATCTCTCCCAGGGCTGGTACAGCACGGGGTTAGATACAGAGTGAAGCTCCCTCTATACTGTCCCATCAATCTCTCCCAGGGCAGGTACTGCACGGGGTTAGATACAGAGTAAAGCTCCCTCTACACTTTCCCATCAATCTCTCCCAGGGCTGGTACAGCACGGGTTATGTTAGCACAAATCTTTTTCTGGAAGAATCACTCGACATTCGGGGTCGGTTCCAATCCCAAAATGGCCTTTATTACACAGGCGGGGAGAGAGCCTCTGGTCCAACTCCAGGCATTCCACTCCACCGAACAAAGAAATTCATCGATATTTATATGTTTTACAACAGTTCATTACAATTACTTAGCCCATGTCAGCTGGACACAATCCAATCATAAGGACTATAAATTACAAATCGATTCCACTGGGACAATTGAATTGGCCCCCAGGCACCAGGGGACTGTGTGATCACCTTATGTTTTAGCTGGGGCTTATTCATGGCCTCGTGAGATTCTCCAGATCCCCTTATCTCTAGTGTCCTTGGGTTCTGTCTGCACCAAACCACCTTATCCTTACACAGTCACAGGAATTTCTTTGTTCAGTATTCTGCTGGGACATCTTGTCTGTGGTTTGTTGATTAAGGACGTTCTGCTGAGCTCGCTCTTTCCAGTGTTCCTGTACACGGAACTGCAGTGTCATCAGCTACCCAAAAATGTAGTCAAGCTAACTGTTTGCTGAATTCCCCAAGTGCTTTGCAGAATCCCTGGCAGCCATTTTGTATCTGGTTACAATTTTACACATACATATATGCAGACATATATTCAGCAGGTGCCTTTGCCTTTGCCCTACAACAATCCCCCCTTTCGGTAATGGACTAATCCTAGTCTCCTTTAACCGACAACATAATTTGTTACTCGACTTATATTTTTATGTACCACCCGGTACTTCCTGTCACAACGTGCTGACCAGTCACGTGGTGTCAGAAGTCCCAGTTGCTTTGATCAAATTGATATAGTTCAGATTTCCCTGTCCCTCTGCTGGACAAGTCACTTTATTTACTTGAGCCCTTGTTCTGATACTGCTTTGTCGTGCATAATACCTGCAGGATCGACAGGCCATGACTCTCCATGTTAGTGCAAAGACCAGCTGTATCCCTACCAGTATGTGTGATATTATTCCAATCCAGGGGTGGATGTTTACGTTCATGCCCCAGTCCCAGACCATCCTCCACCAACTCTGGTTTTGTAACTCTTGGTCAGTATCCTTCTCCAGTATTTCAATCTTTGTCTGTAGTTGGTGGTAGAGTCTGACACACTGGCCTACTCTGAGTCTTAGTCCCCTTAATACTGCAACTAAATGTGGGATAGGGGCCTGCTCTGGCTCGTCATAATCCTGCAGGTGATCGTGGAGCTGATCGATGGCGTTAATGATATTGGGCCTCGGTGTCTAACCTGGATAATGCGGGCTTGTCCTATTGTGAGGTCGTAGGGCTGTGAAGCAAAAGTTTGGTTGCGAGATCTGGCATTGTAAGCCATTGTACCGATATGAATGTGCCGTGGTAGAGACATAGTATTTCCCTTTGCCCCCATAACCTGTTCTGGCAAAATGTGTGGGGGCAGGTACTATTTCCAATACACATCCATCGGTTGGATTAAATCCACATTCGACTAGTTCTCCCTGTCCCACCGGGTGAGGGCACACCGTAATGTCACCCGTCTGCTTGCATCCCGTCAGGGAGATCCCATAGAGTGTGTTGTCTCTGCGGACTGCAGGGGCTGCGGTCAGATAGTAATGGAGGGAGGTGTTTTCCCGTATGATCCCGATATTCTACAGTTGATAAAGGGGAAACGGTCCTGAATCTTGTGTGACTATCGGTATCATCAGGGCTATTCCCACTCCGGCAGCTTTGCTCATTCGGCAGTTTGGGATCACTGGGCATACTCTGGTTAGTCCTTTCAGAGTGCAATTACCCAGTGTCCCCTTCAGTTTGGCCAACTGAGCCAGATGTGGGCTGTCTATCCAGTCTGGATATGATCGTGGTTGTGCCGTATCTGTCCCACCATCCATAGGCCATAAGCGTGACAGAGTTGTCCCTGTGTCAGTTTTGCGGTATCTTCTCTCTCTCTGTCGAAAAGGTGATTGATTGTTTTTGCCTGAGCTTCCAGGACCGAGAAGCCATCCAATTGGATTTCGGCACCCTCTCTTCCAAATTCGGATTGACCTTCCTGAGTCCGCTCTGCCCGTTCTAATAATCCCTTCATCACCCCTTTAAGCTGTTCCACCCTTTCATTTAGCCTTTGTATGTCCAGTGAGTTTACTATGGAGGTTCCGGCATTAAAACCGGTCGCAACATCATTAACTATTTCCCTCTTAGTCCTATGAACTGGCTCCTGTCCTCGGAATCTACTGGCACCCATGGTATCGGCAGCCTGCTGCATTACAACTTTACTTAATACATTATATATATTTCTTGCCTGTTCTGTACAATATTCCAGCATCTGTATACCTGAGATATTGATCAGGACAGGCACAATTTCATGCTTAACATTATCAGACAATAGTTCACCCTCGTTGGACAGCACAATCCCATTTTCCGGTCCCCTTGTAATTGTTGGACATGACAATTCCATGGGCAGTGTGGTGGTTCTTATGGGGCGCGGTGTCGGAGGGGGTGAGAAGCATACATACAACGTTATTGCGGCAGCCTCTACCTCCTCATAGTATCCACACAGCCCCACACCCTCTTTGTGGGTGACTAACGATTGTGGCTGGGCAGGAGGCGCGCAAATTATTCCAAAGGTACATTCATCGGGCCCCCCCGGCCTCCCTTCGTCTAATGCAACTGTTTCTTGTACCCGTGGAGCATCGCACACATACTCTATTCTTATCCGGATTCATTTGCAGCCACGCGTTAAAATCAGTTCTGTCCTTGCTCCAGTCCTTGGCTGCTGGAATGCATATTTCGTCAGTCAAAGTAAACAAAACCCTATAGTTGATACAGTTGTGTCTTGTGGACTACACCGACCCACAGTGGGATACATTGGCTCGATTGCCACAGGTGATGGTGCTTTGGCTGCACACTGCACTATCCGTCTGGTCCTGTTTTTTAAAATCTCTTCCAGCTTATTTATCTTAGCTTTTAACTCTTGACCAGCTAGTTCTGTTTTATTTTTATTCTGACTATCCCACCATTTCCACTGTCTGTCAGGTGAGTCTTCACTATTTTAGAAAGAAATTCAAATTAGTAAGGTCCAGTGTAAAATAGCTGTCAATGGAAAGGCTTAACTCCTTTACAGGTTTGTAAGAAGGCCTGATGTAATTACGTGACTTCGGGTAATCATCCAAATCTTTGTGCCTTCAAAACTTTCTTAGAAATTAGGAATCCGTTAAAACAGCAGAAATCATTCGTAAAGTGGTCACAATAAAAATCTTCTCATCGGGAAAGGCAGCATTTTAGATTAAACTCCAATTTTTTTGCTTAACATCTAATTCAAGTACTTGCCAAAGATTTTTGTTGAAATAAGAACACACATTTTTAATAGCTATTTTGTTTACTGAAATCCAATGTTCACACAAGCTGTTAACATGCCAACATTTCGGGGTTTTTTTAACAGTCCCGTTCAATGGGCAAATCTTGTGTTTTATTTCTCTCTTTGCTGAGTTCGCATAGCTTAGATCTTTTCTCCTTGTTATTTTCAAAACCTCCTGCTTGTTTAGACTGTTCGGGACTTTTCTTGATTAATAACGTCTATCCTGGAAATCTTTTCAAACTGCAGTGAAACTTTCTCGTAATTTAAAATCATTATCAATGGAGAGAGCCTTTTACCTCCTCCAATTTTTTTTTCCTTTTCCAAATTAAATTAATATCTTTTTCACAGCCAATATCAACTAGTATTTAATAAGTTATAGAAACATAGAAACATAGAAAAATAGGTGCAGCAGTAGGCCATTCGTCCCTTCTAGTCTGCACTGCCATTCAATGAGTTCATGGCTGAACATGTAACTTCAGTACCCCCTTCCTGCTTTCTCGCCATACCCCTTGAACCCCCTAGTAGTAAGGACTTCATCTAACTCCTTTTTGAATATATTTAGTGAATTCGCCTCAACAACTTTCTGTGGTAGAGAATTCCACAGGTTCGCCACTCTCTGGGTGAAGAAGTTTCTCCTCATCTCGGTCCTAAATGGCTTACCCCTTATCCTTAGACTGTGACCCCTGGTTCTGGACTTCCCCAACATTGGGAACATTCTTCCTGCATCTAACCTGTCGAAACCCGTCAGAATTTTAAACGTTTCTATGAGGTCCCCTCTCATTCTTCTGAACTCCAGTGAATACAAGCCCAGTTGATCCAATCTTTCTTGATAGGTCAGTCCCGCCATCCCGGGAATCAGTCTGGTGAACCTTCGCTGCACTCCCTCAGTAGCAAGAATGTCCTTCCTCAAGTTAGGAGACCAAAACTGTACACAATACTCCAGGTGTGGCCTCACCAAGGCCCTGTACAACTGCAGCAACACCTCCCTGCCCCTGTACTCAAATCCCCTCGCTATGAAGGCCAACATTCCATTTGCTTTCTTAACCACCTGCTGTACCTGCATGCCAACCTTCAATGACTGATGTACCATGACACCCAGGTCTCGTTGCACCTCTCCTTTTCCTAATCTGTCACCATTCAGATAATAGTCTGTCTCTGTTTTTACCACCAAAGTGGATAACTTCACATTTATCCACATTATACTTCATCTGCCATGCATTTGCCCACTCACCTAACCTATCCAAGTCACTCTGCAGCCTCATAGCATCCTCCTCGCAGCTCACACTGCCACCCAACTTAGTGTCATCCGCAAATTTGGATATACTACATTTAATCCCCTCGACTAAATAATTAATGTATGGTGTAAACAGCTGGGGCCCCAGCACAGAACCTCGGTACCCCACTAGTCACTGCCTGCCATTCTGAAAAGTGCCTGTTTACTGCTACTCTTTGCTTCCTGTCTGACAACCAGTTCTCAATTCATGTCAGCACACTACACCCAATCCCATGTGCTTTAACTTTGCACATTAATCTCTTGTGTGGGACCTTGTCGATAGCCTTCTGAAAGTCCAAATATACCACATTAACTGGTTCTCCCTTGTCCACTCTACTGGAAACATCCTCAAAAAATTCAACAAGATTTGTCAAGCATGATTTCCCTTTCACAAATCCATGCTGACTTGGACCTATCATGTCACCTCTTTCCAAATGCGCTGCTATGACATCCTTAATAATTGATTCCATCATTTTACCCACTACTGAGGTCAGGCTGACCGGTCTATAATTGCCTGTTATTTCTCTCCCTCCTTTTTTAAAAAGTGGGGTTACATTGGCTACACTCCACTCGATAGGGATTGATCCAGAGTCAATGGAATGTTGGAAAATGACTGTCAATGCATCCGCTATTTCCAAGACCACCTCCCTAAGTACTCTGGGATGCAGTCCATCAGGCCCTGGGGATTTATGGGCCTTCAATTCCATCAATTTCCCCAACACATTTTCCCGACTAATAAGGATTTCCCTCAGTTCCTCCTCCTTACTAGACCCTCTGACCCCTTTTATTTCTTTTTCCATCGCAAACACTTTTTTTTCAGCACTTATTTAGTACGTTACGTCTTTTTTTCCAAACCTTTTAGTTTTATTTTTTAAAAGAGATCAGATTTAACTTTTTGTTTTAAATGTATCGCATTTTATTGTGCATTTTCTTTACCAGTGGTACTTGAAACCTTCACAACAAAATTAACTCTTCACTGTTCCCATCCTAATTTCTGCTCCCCTTTTGAAGAATTTGTATTTATTTTTGAATTACAAAATGTCAAATATGGTATTACTGGATTTTTTTGCCTAACTTCCGTTTTAGAAGCTGATCAAAAACTCTAATCTTTTGCTCTGTAACTTCAATTTTGTGGTCCTATATCTCATAAATTACATCTTTTTTAAGCTTCAGTTCCTGACGCAGTGTGTGTACTTTTATTAAAAAGGCTTCCAAACCCAAGATTTTCCTATACAACCAAAATGTTTAACAATGAGAATCACCTGAAATATCTCAAAATCACAATTCAAGTATTGTACTGCCAATCTGTAATTTAAAAATCTCTTTCCTGAGCTAAAAGCTTTTGCGTCAAGGTTTTACACAAAGGAAAAATGGGAGCGTACTTCTCCAGCCTGCAGCCTCCAGAGACACAGGCTTTTTTTAAAGACATTACAGCTTCCCTTCTCCATTCTTTATCTCATTCCTAGACAAAGGTTCACAAAAGTCTCTTTTCATTCAGCAAAGTTTATTGTTTGGCTGGCTCTATTCTTGGATCCATACTTCACTTAAGATCATCACTATCAGGTTTTTTTTATTTCTTACATATTGATGAACCTCCTCTGTTAATTTTATGTGGGCTTGAAGAATCAAGACCACGGCTTTCTCATCTTTATCTTTCCTTTCCTTCTCCCACCATTCCCGTTGATTTGCTGGCGTGTCCTGGGGGTTCCATCCTGACTTAATCATCTTCTCAATTAGTTTATTTTGTTTTTCCGCCAGGTGGCGGGTAAGGGACCCTTCTAGTCCCCACTCGAGATTACCTGATTTATTGGCCATTCCTGGGTTGGACTAGAACCCTTAGGAATCGACTCTCAGATGTCCACTTTCTCCCTCGTGTAACTTGTAGCAGACCGTCTCCTGGCTCCTGTTAGGTCACAAGTTCTGCAATTACACAAACTTATACAATTCTTAAAATGCGTTTAAGCAATTCCCGCAGTGCCCCACGCCTCCTTAACGACTATCTACCAGCGTTTTGTCTGTCGGTCCGACCCTGTTCACAGGTTTGGTTTCCTTTGGTCGCTGTGCACCGCCTGGTCTCCGGGGTATATTTACAAACCACACGACTGGGTCCAGGAGATGTCGCTCGGTATCACGATCCCACGGTCTAAGTGCGTGCCCTACGCCTACTTAGTTCCTGGCCGTCACGTGGGACAAAAGTCCTCTTAATTCAGGCTCAGGCTCGGCGTTTGAGATATTAGACTATCTCGTCGTGTCGATCAACCGGCCTCCACCTTCCGCAACCTTTATAATTAAACTTTTTTGATACTCACCCAGGTTTTCCAAGGACGTCCAGCGACTCCGCGAAATCCTGTTCATGACGCCACTGTAAACGCAACTGTTTTCATGGAAGAATCACTCGACACTCGGGGTCGGTTCCAATGCAAAAACGGCCTTTATTACTCCGCCGAACAAAAAAATTCATCGATATTTATATGTTTTACAATCGTTCATTACAGTTACTCAGCCCACTTTGGCTGGACATAATCCAATCATAATGATTATAGATTACATATAGGTTTAAATGGGCCAATAGAATTAACCCCGGTATATCAGGGGGCTGCATGATCAGTTCATGACAGTTGGGGGCTGATTCATATCCGTGTGATGTTTTCCAGACGTACCTTATCTTCGTTAATCATTTGTTCCACCGGTGCCTAGCTCCTTATCTCCGTGGTTGCTAGGCACCCCATCTGGGGGTCACTGACTTGACGACATTCCGTACTAGGTACCGCAGTGTTCTGTATACTATCTTGCCTCAAGTTGTTGATTCAAGACATTCCTGGTACCAGGCTCTGCAGGGTCAGCGCTCAGTCAGCAGTTTTAGCTAACTTGGCTTACCGAGTCCCCATCATGCTTTGCTCAGCCCCCTGGCAGCCATTTTATATTTGGCTGACATTTTAAACATACATACATTTATATATTCAGCAGGTGCCTTTGCCTTCCTACAACAGTGTCTTTCAATTTGTTTATTTACCCTTTTTACCTGCTTGTTTCCTCTCTCTTTCAAACTCACTTTCTTTATTTTTGCTTTCTAATTCCAGCATTACTTCCCTCCCTACTGAATCTATTCTCAGTTTCCCATCCCGCTGCCAAACTAGTTTAAACCCTCCCCAACAGCACGAGCAAACCACCCCTCGAGGATATTGGTCCCGGCTCTGTTTAGGTGCAAACTGTCCGGCTTGTACAGGTCCCACCTCGCCCAGAAGTGGTCCCGATGCCTCAGGAAACTAAAGCCCTCCTGCCTGCACC